>NC_057832.1:50535014-50838044 GCF_910594005.1 Cervus elaphus
CTGAGCCCTGGGATTTTGACTATTAGTTCATTTTCTATTTCTAAAATTTTATAATTTTAAAAATGTTATATAACTGGAATCATACAGTGTTTAACATTTTGGGATAATTTTTTTTTAACTCAACATAATTCTCTGACAACTTATCCAAGTTGTTGCTGGTTTCAGTATTTTGTTGTTTTTTTATTGCCCAATAGTATGCCAAGTTATATATACACTGCAGTTTATTTATCATTCACCTGTTGAGGGACATCTGTGATGATTGTAGATTTGGGCTATAACAAATAAAACTGCTGTGAGTATTCATTTACACATTTTGTGTGAACATAAATTATTTTTCCTCTGGAATAAATGCTCAAAAATACATGTGCTGAAGTTATATGGCTATGCAGTTTTAGTTTTATAAGAAATTGCCAAACTGTTTCCTAAATGACTGTACCATTTTGCATTTCTTCAACAATGTGTAGTTGATCCAGTTTCTCTACATTCTCTCCACCATTTACTGTTGTCACTGTTTAAAATTTTAGCTCTTCTGATAGGTATATAGTGCCTAACCCTGATAACTAATTATGTTGAACATCTTCTTATGTGCTGATTTGCCATTTGTATATCTTCTTTGGTGAAGTGGATGTTCATGTCTTTGCTGGTTTTCTAAGTAGATTGTTTTTTTTCCCTGTTGAGCTTTGAGAGTTGTTTGCATGTTTTAGATACTTGTCCTTTGGTATGTATGTGGATTGCAAATATTTTCTCCAAGTCTCTAGCTTGTATTTTCACCCTTTTCACATAGACTTTCACAGAGCAAAATATTTTTTTTTAATTTGTTGATATCTAATTATAAATTTTTCCTTTTATAGGTTGTGCATTTGTTTAAGAAGTCTGTACCTGAAGGTTTTTTTTTTCTGTTTTCTCTAAAAGTTCTTTCCCCAGCCTTATTGAGAGATAACTGACATACAACATTTTATAAATTAAAGGTGTGTAATGTCATGATTTGATATATATAAATATATATATTACAAAAAGATTACCACAAATAACTAACATATCCATCATCTCACATGGTTATCTTTGTGTGTGTGTTGGGGGGTGGGAGGTTTAAGATTTATTCTCTTGTCAACTTACAAGTATATGGTACGGTATTGTTAATGATAGTCACCATGCTGTATATTAGATACTCAGAACTTATTCATATTATAACTGAAGCATCTTATAATTTCTACCTTGTGGCAACTTTCACCCATTTTTTAATTTACCCTCCTCTGGCAACCACCAATCTATCTCTGTGAGTTGTTATTTGGTTTTTTTTTTTAGATTCCACATCCACATGTAAGTGAGATCATATAGTATTTGTCTTCCCCCTAACTTATTTCAGTTCATTTAGCATAGTGCCCTCAAGTTTCATCTGTGTTGTCACAAATGACATGGCTTCTTTTTTATGGCTGAATAATATTCCTTTGTTTGTATGTGAATGTGTATATATGTGTTTTCTTTATTCATCTCCCAGTGGACATGTAGGCTATTTCCATGTCTTAGCTATTATATAAAGATACCTCAGTGAACATGGAGGGGCAGATATGTCTTCAACACAGTGATTGGGTGATTCTGTTTTTCTGTCCTAAAGTTCCTTAATTATATCCTCTCTTATTGCCACTTTACTGTTGAGCCCATCCAGGTAGATTTTTATTTCTGTTATGATATTTTAAGTTCAATGTTTTCTATTTGATTCTTCTGCATAACTTGTTGATATTTTTTATATTTTCATTTATATCAAGTGAATTTATAATTGATTCTGTAAGCATTTTTATGACTTGCTTTAAAGTCTCATCAGATAATTTGAACAGCTGATTCATCTCAATTTTGACATCAGTTGATTACTTTTTCTCATTCAAGTTGTGATATTCTTGGCTCTTAGGAGGAATGATTTCCAACTGTATCAGGACACTTTGTGTATTATGTTAGCAGTCTCTGGCTTCCTTTCAATCTTTCATTTTAGCTAAAAGTACCCCGTTTTAGGTCTTGCACATGTGTTGTGACCTACTTTTTTTTTTTTTGCCATGCTTTGCAGCTTGTGGGATATTAGTTCCCTAATCAGTGTTTGAACCCAGGCCCACGGCAAAGTAGAGAGTCATATTTACTTGACTGCCAGGGAAGTCCCGTGTTGTGACCTACTTTTGTCCACTGCAGTTCCAATGACAGTTTTCTAGGCTGTTTACAGTGTTACTGTGGTCTTGTTTGTCTTGTGCCATTGGAGTTCTCACTAGTTCTTGCCACTGCTGCCTGAGGAAGTAAAGGGGCTTTCCCCTAGCTGGGCCTACAAGCATCTCTCATTGGAGAGGGAGGTGTGATGGGATCCTCTTACCATGACCTCTCCCACTTCCCTAATATCTTGGGGGTAGTGAGGAGATCCTCAGGCCATGGGGGACAAGGAGCTTTCCTAGACTGTCATTCACCGTGACTGGGTTTACTTTTCCTCTTCTACCTGTTTGTTCCTAGTAAGACTTTGATTCAATATTTTGTAAACTCTTATCTACATACTTCATCATGTATCAAATATCCTTAATTTGTAACATTACATAATTATTTGTTTAATCAAATGCACAATGTTCTTGGTTTTTCACACTCCTATGTTTGTGTGTGTGAGTTTTAGGTCGAGAAGACCAAGAAAAAGTCAAAACAACAATAGCAAAAAGATGTTTCTGTAAACAAAGTTTTTTCAAGTGGGGGCCTAGTGGCTTAGATTAAGAATGCCTTTCTTTTAAATATGCATCCATTAATTTTAAACACTACAACATATTTTCAAAGTTGACCCATTGTCATCATGTCAGGGTCTTGAAAAAAATAGAATAGACTCATTTTAAAATAGTATTTAAATAAGAGACCTAGCTTTATAACTTTATTTGTATAATTTTATGGTTTGCAAGCATTTTCCTACACATAAGCAAATGTAATGATATAAAAATATGTTAAAAACAAGGAAGATGTCAATAGATTTATATTTACAGGTTAAAAAAACTGAGAGATTAGATGACTTATCCAATATTTCTAAGCTAGTAAATGCAATTGTGGGAATATATATTTAGGTTTCATTTTACACATGTGGGAAGTCTTGGGATCCCATTTCCTAAAGATTGTTTATGGTGAAAATAGATGATATGTACTCATTTTGAACAGAGACAGAAGAACATGACAATGACTCTCTTAGATCCTTTCCAATTTATCTTAGTTTATGTATTTAACTTTCTTAACAATTAACTAAAAAAGCTGAGTGCTTGCTTAACTTTATTTTTTTTAATCTAAATTAAAAAAAAAAAAGCTAGGAGCTATATTAGGAGAGAACATTAAAGTAATGACACTTATTTTTATTTTCTGGGGAAAAAAAAGTTTCCTTGATAGGCAAAAGACTTTTTGAGGGTCAGCATAACTGCATCCAGGATTTAAATGCTATTTCTGAGTTGGCAGCTAACTCTGCTGTGTGCCAAGCATAAGATACCTGGTTCAGTGAGCAAAATGTGCATCATGTCACTTTGAAGAGAAAGTCATGTCTCGTAGGATGGATTGTCAACAAGCCTGTTGAGATATAGTGATGGTGGTCTGATTCTCTCATTAAATGTACTTTGGCTTTCTAGTCTTTTTGTTTATTTTTTTATAGTCTAAAGAAATCATAGCTTCTGGCTACTCTGTACTGTTTGAATAGTTAAATAAGCCTGACTGTTGGTTTTCCAATACTGAAGTTCATTCAGTTCAGTTCAGTCACTCAGTTATGTCCAACTCTTTGTGACCCCATGAATCGCAGCACGCCAGGTCTCCCTGTCCATCACCAACTCCCGTAGTTTACTCAGACTCATGTCCATCGAGTCGGTGATGCCATCCAACCATCTCATCCTCTGTTGTCCCCTTCTCCTCCTGCCCCCAATCCCTCCCAGCATCAGGGTCTTTTCCAATGAGTCAACTCTTCGCATGAGGTGGCCAAAGTATTGGAGTTTCAGCTTCAGTAATACTGAAAGGATCTACAAAATAAGTGAAATGACCTTGGGCGTTATTTCTAATACCCATTGTAATCATTGTTAGATTTAAACTTGAGGGTTATAGAATTGCACATTTTAATGTAGGAATTTCTGACAGGCAATATTGGAATTTGTTAGACTCTCCTTTGCTTAATTTTGGACCGAGGATATGAGTATTACTCACTGATTTAAAGAGTAATTCTCTTTAATAGAGTAAAACCTCATGGCAAAATTCCACAGGGATATACCATGTATCTAGTCCATAAGAGTCATGCTGTGGGTTGTAAAATGGTTTTCTGAAAATTTGGTGGCACATTATTTATTTTTTCCATTGTAGAAATAAAGTACTTCTCTGACCATTTTATCTATTTTTCTGTCAATGCCAGTGTTGCAGTCATGTTTTTCTATACTTCAGAAAGTGATTAAGCTAGTACTACTTAATCTTAAATAGCAGTTGTTTTATTTTGTTTCTTTTAAGGATGGATACATTGTAAAGATTTTAAAAGTTGGGAAGTTTCTTAGATCAAATTTGCCTTTCTGAAAATTAATCAGTGCTGTGAATAAAAAAAAAATGTATTGGGTGTTTTGTTTACTTTCAATTTCAAAATGCATTCCTTTTTTCTTTCTTTCTTAATGTTTAAATTGTACAGAGGAAACCCTGTTATGGTAATGACTTGCTGGAGACAGGTGCTCCCCCACTCATCTTATTAGTTGTGATTGCTGATGTAGATTGTTGTGGGGCTGAGAGGTTTGTAACACAGGTTATTCATTAGCAAATTCCAGGATAAAAAATAGAAAATAATTTGAATCTTATGACTGTTTTAATTTCTGAATCCATGGTGTGTGTAATATTTTAAATTCCTAGATAATCTATGTATTTCTGTTCCTAAATTAGAAGTATTCTCAAATAACCCATTCTACATATTATTATCATACAACTCCCAAGAATACTATTGTCTATATAATATATATTATAAATTTAATGAACAATTACATAATATAATGAATACAAAGTTACATCCTTTCAGCCAGATGGGCACTATAAATATATATATAAGCTTTTACACTTCTGATAATTTCTTAGGATACCCTCTGCAATGTCACCTTCTACAGACTTTTAAAAGGACTTATATTGATATGCATAATCATATTTGTAAAGGCTCAACATATTGTTTGAGTCAGAAAATGTTAATCTCTCAAATATGATAATTTAGTATCTTTCAAAATAAGTTTAACACTGTTGATTCCATGTCTTAAAATGTTTATGTACCTGAGAATTATTTTATATTTGATTTGGGAAAAAAAAATAATCAAAATGACAAATTTATTATGTGAAAGTCACAACTATCTGGGTTGCCTTTTTTTTTTTTTTTTTTTTAATTTTTTTATTAGTTGGAGGCTAATTACTTCACAACATTTCAGTGGGTTTTGTCATACATTGATATGAATCAGCCATAGATTTACACTTATTCCCCATCCCGATCCCCCCTCCCACCTGGGTTGCCTTTTTTAATAAGCCACTGACTCAGTTCTGATCAAAGCAATGTCTGTTCATTTTTTTCATTAGGGGTTCTAAGTGTGTTCTTTCCAGTGGCAATAAGCTTATTTCTCTAAATGTACGTACAATTTAAACTGTATACTTGAAACACTACTAGGAAGTTAATAAAACTATAAAAACTGATGGCTAAAAGGTCACAGAGATCAACAGCGAAAGTTCTCATTTTTTAAATGATTTTTTCTTAATTTTCTTTCTATTTTCTCTCCCGTTATTTTCATAATTCCTTTCTTTACAATATACTTTGAGTCTCTGAATATCTATTTTCTTGACTTTAAAATGGAGATATTAATAATAGAACCTACCTCATAAGGTGGATGAGAGGATGAAATAATGTATGTAAAAGTGCTCAGCATACTAAGTACTAATCCTGGCATACTGGAAGGGCTTAACAAAATTGCTTCCTTGGCATTATTATACATTTTGCAAGACTCTGCTCCCAATTCTAGAACCTGTTCAAAATTCTAAAACTCAGCTACTATCAATCACTCTTGGTAGAGCTTATACATTGTAAACTGGATTTTCTAAGTTGAATATTCCTTGAATCTGAGCATTGTAGTTGTATTGCAACCTTATCTGCTAAGATAAGATGCTGTTAGATCTGAAGCTAATAGTTGCTGTACCTTCTTTGTGAGTAATGTTTCTTTAAATTCTACCTTACTTGATGTGGTGCAGTTTAGTACTCCAGTAGTAACCCTATGGGAACAACAGTCCTTCCAAGATGAGCAGGGTTTGGGCAGCCAAGTTGTAAATTCTATCTATCCCCCTCATACCTCTTGGAAATGCGAAGCATAACCTGATGAGCATTTTCTTGTTAAAGAGATTTTTTTAATTGAATGGAAACCTGGGCTAGATGACCTCTGAGAGACCTTCCTACCAGTCTACAGCAGGTTCAAGGAACCAGGGATTTACAAGACTGTGTTTAGGAGTCCACCAATAGAATGTTTCAAAGTGATTTCTGCTTGACTGACCACCATTTCCAAAATTACCACTCAGTTAAGATTTCCCAAATGAGGCAAAGCTGTTTGTGTATGCTTCAAATCATCCATGTCTAACTTTGCATGACTGACATTCTGGCTTTGTGAAGAGTTTATGAAAATTCAAAGATTTATTTTTGGCAGTCCTATAAGCATGAAGAGTTGCTAAATGTGTTCTTCATTTAAAAGATAGTGATGCTTCATTTATTTTCTAGCAATAGGTGTGTTCTTTCCATCTTTAATTTATATATGGTTTTATCTTATAACCTCTAGAGCTGCAGAAAAAGTAGTCAACATTCCCAAAAGGGAGGACTACACTTCAAAGGAAACAAGCAAACAAACAAACAAACATAGATTTGAATCTATGATTCAAAACATAATATTTGAATAAACAGATTAGTACATTTAATCTACTCCCACATGCCCTGTGACCATACAGGTTTGAATCACTGAGAACAGTGAAATAGTTGACAATTTTAATCACTCACCATAATGCCTGGTACTTTAAAATATTGAAACCACAGGAAGAAAGATTTAAGGTACATGCCAATCTGTAAGTGCTTTAGCTTTTGTAAATTCTGCATGGTACAAACTGATGTGTGTTCTTTAAAAAGTGTCCATCTTTCACATTGAAATGCTTTTAAAAGTTTGGAAATATTCCATGAATTGTAATAATTTTGTACATTTTCACAATACCAGAGCTTAATTTGACATTTTAATCATTTTAATTAAAAAATCTATTTCAACCTAAAGTGATATATCTGACATAATAATGCATCTATGGTAGTTATGGAATTATGCCTAGAATAACCTGTTCCCTTTATAATTTTTCTCATACATGGATAAATATTAAGTAAATTATTCAGTTTTTCTTCCAAGCACTGTTTTCACTGAGAAATCCCTACAGACTAGTAAATGGTGGATTTGACATCACTATTTTGGTACAATTCTGTAATGACTTCTGTTACAGCTAATTGTAAGAAATTAAAATTTGTAAAGGGAAAATTTTAATTTTAAGAAAATTTTATCAGATGTATAAAAAGGCAAACCAGAGCCACCTATATTATTTTGATTTATTATACATCCTAGTTCCCTTAATTCTATGATATCTTAAAATGTCGTATATATAAAATAAGATTAATTATTTACCTTCAGTTGTACAGTATAACATTTTTTTATGTTAGAGTTTATTATTTATTTGTTTTATATAATAATTCTTAGTTGTGTAATCAAGGTCACTGTTTTATTTTCAAATCTGTGTTAATCTTTAGGCATGTGGCCTTCCCTGTTGGCTCAGATGGTAAAGAATCTTCCTGCAATACGGGAGATCTGGGTTCCATCCTTGGGTCAGGAAGATCCCCTGGAGAAGGGAATGGCAACCCACTCCAGTATTCTTGCCTGGAGAATTCCATGGACAGAGAAGCCTGGTGGGCTACAGTTCATGGGGTCACAAAGAGTCTGACATGACTGAGCAACTGACATTTTCATTTCTGAGTAAAGCTGTATTTCATGAAATGAAATGAATTAATTACATAATAATATTCTACTCCTTTTTTAAAAAGCTGTTTAAACTTGGTTTGGTCTCTTGTTTTGTACAATCAGCTAAGCAAAGGGAAACAGGTTTTCTTTTTTCCCAGTGGCATCTTTATGAACCACAATTTTTAAACACAAAAATATTTAATAGTAATTTCTCAGTAACAGACCAAAGTAAAACTTTACTTTTACTTAGAACTCAATAGAAGTTAAATTTTGAACTCAATAGAAAGAAAAGGGAAGTGGTTTTTATCTGAATTCAAAGTTTTAATATAAAAAAGACTACATTTAATCCATATCCTTGAATCTCCCTCAAAAGTAATCCTACTGTCAATTTAGTTTTCATTCAGCTCATCCTCTTAAATATTTAAGCCTTTGTCACTCAAAAATTCAAAGGAAGATGTATGCCAAGAGTTCTTTTTCTTAGTTTTTTCTTTTTTAATATTCTTAATTATAACAAAACTGTAAGGTAGGAGAGGGACTGATTTTGGAGATTAATTTGAATAAGAAGAAAATTGGGCAATGTCCTAATTATCATTTTTTCTCAGTAATTTTATGTTTATAATATTAAGTCTGTTTATTTATATTTTACAAAATATATCTGAAAACTAAATAAATTCTATTCTTGTTTAGAGATTTAAGTAGGAGGCAGAGTATATAAGGTTGAGGACAAAAACCCAAGCTTCTAACAACCTGTTCCATCATTACCAGATAATCTTGACTGTTTGCATGTCTCTGGCATTAGTATAAAGATTTAACTGAACAGATCCCCAGAATTCCAGTTTTTAGGTCTCAGGAGCACTGTGTACATACTGTATACACCCTAGAGAAATGTGACAGTTTTTCTCTTCTTAATTTCATTATATGATTTTCTATATTTATGCACTGGTTTCCTTGTAAGTTTCATTTGAGCTACCAAAGTGTGAATCCTAAAAACGCCTACTATACAGTCTTAATTTCAAATTCTAGATCTTAGCATCAGTTTCTATAGCCTAAACATGAGAGAAGAAAACAGAATTGATTGAATGCCTGTCATTGTGTGCCAGGAGCTATGTTAGAGCATGCATCTTTCACTTAACCCTTAAAAAACAGACTTGTGAAATGAGTAGTCTCATTTCATGGATGAGAAAACAGATTCTGAGTGTAAGTACCTAGTCCCAGTTCACAAAGCAGTTATAGACAATAGAGTTGGGATGAAAGCTCAATATTATTGACTCTAAAGTTCATTCTATTTCCCGAAACACCAATGGGAAAAGAATGAAAGTTTCAATTAATGCCATAAGCAAAAACGTGTGGTATTCTTCATGAAACGGGTCAGTACACTGTAGCAGTTAGAAGCACAGATTATTAATTCATGCTGTCCAGCTAAGATTCCTAACTGCCATCTTTAAACCCTGTGCCCTTGAGCAAGTTCCTCAACCTCTCTAAATTCACCTTTCCTACATGTAAAATGTGGATAATAATAGCAGCTACCACATATAGTGCTATGAGGATTAAACAATCAAGCCTTCAGTTCAGTTCAGCTCAGTCGCTCAATCGTCTCTGACTCTTTGCAACCCCGTGGACTGCAGCACGCCAGGCTTCCCCGACCATCACCAACTCCCAGAATTTACTCAAACTCATGTCCGTTGAGTCGGTGATGCCATCCATTCATCTCATCCTCTGTTGTCCCCTTCTTTTCCCGGCTTCAGTCTTTCCCATAATCAGGGTCTTTTCCAATGAGTCATTTCTTCACATCAGGTGGCCAAAGTATTGGAGTTTCAGCTTCAGCATCAGTCCTTCCAGTGAATATTCAGGACTGATCTCCTTTAGGATGGACTGGTTGGATCTCCTTGCAGTCCAAAGGACTCTCAAGAGTCTTCTCCAACACCACAGTTCAAAAGTATCAATTCTTTAATCAAGCCTTAGCACATAATAAGAGACAGCTATTATTATCAGTTGTTATTAATTTTAACTAAACTGGTCTTTGGAGGCCATTTTATTGAACCTCTTCTTTTTCTAATTAAGAAGCTGGGGTCCTGAGAAATGGAATGACTTGCCCAAGGTTACAAAAACAGAAACATCATCTGGTTATCCTAACTTTCAATCTGATGTTATACTTGTAAGCAAAAACAACATTCAGAAGATAATGAATGCTGAAACTGTATTTAGAATTCATTTGCATTATTTTATGAATCCCCTAGCTATTTCTGAAGTGTGCCTATTTCTATTAAGGATAGTATTATCTAATTGTAAATTTTTATGAATATTGATAAATAGAATAGATCAACATGTTATGAATATACTGTTACATGTTATAAGTCCATTAAATTTAAGGATAACTTTTTTATGTACAAACAAAATATTACATGGGAATGATGAATGAAAAGTAATAGTAAAAATTAAGAACTATTTTACTTAAATGTGAGGGGTTTTTTTTACGCTAAAGAATTTAAGACTTAAAATTTGTCAAAATTAATGAAGTAGAGCAGAGCTGTTACTCTCTCCTGTTGTATTAAATGGATTGACTTTCTCTGCGTTGCACATTTTGTCCAAAAGAGAAAAGATCACAATGATTAATGCACATATATTTATGTTGTTAAAGTTTCAAAAGTGATAAAACTGTTTTCACATCAGATTAGAAGTATTTTCTTTCTTCTGGAAAAAAGTAATGAACTACATAAATATAAAAATCAAAAGTGGCTATAAACGGTGAATGTTGCACTTTCCCTGAAAAGTTATTTTTCACTGATGGAAGAAAAAAAGCAGAAAACTGATCTTTTTGGCTTGTAAAAGCTTAGTTGAAAATAGTTTCTAGACTTCCTTTCAAATTAATACTCAGCACACAAATTACTGAGTATTTACTTACTGTATTTAAGGCAATATGCTAGTTGCTGGAGACACTAAAATTTATAAGACATAGCTTTGACCATCAAGGACATTACAAAGACTAATTATATTTTTTGGTCTACCTTGTCACTTAGTTACAACTTGAAGTTTTCTAATATAGCATCAAACAGTTTGGCTAGTAAATACAATAGACTTGAAGCAATATCAGAGCATATATACTAATTAAATGGTCTCCCCTTATTACCATGCTCTAATTACATTAAATAGTATCAGAGGTACAGTTAATTTTCACCTCAAAAATCATTGTAATTTATTTGTATAATTAAACTAAAAGAGCTGTAATACATTCAAACAGAGCCTGTGCAACATTACTTAAATGAGAGCATTTTGCTTTGGGGCAAACAAATAAACATTTCCAGAAAATGCAAGTAATCTCTTAATTAGACAACCAACGTCCACAGATTGTGAAAATGCTTATTTATTTCACTGATAAGATTGTATATCATTTGCCCATTTATTTTCATCAAGTATACCATCTTAATATTTTTATAATAGAGTAAAAAATTGTTCCAACTAGCACACTTACATTTTTATAATAGGGTAAAAGATTATGCCAACTAGTACTCTTTTAAATCAGATTTTATAGAGCAAGTTTCCCCTGATTATCTAAAGACAATTTATTGTCCCCAGGGAATGACATATATAGTGAAGCTGATTGGTATTGAAACTCCTAAATAATATGGCACTTAAATAAATGTCCATGCATACAAGAGTATATGTGAAATATTTCCAAATAAAAACTATACTCATATTTTATCTATGAATTTAGATATCTATGATTTTTCATGTTTCTCAGACTTTTCAGTTGAACCTTACTGAAGGGATTAAATAGAGTGTAACTCTAAGGAATCCTTTCAGTAATAGATGTGTTAACATTAATGAGGAAGTGAGGTCTTTCAAGGAAAATTGATCATTTGGAGATGCAACAATGGAGTTCAAGTGAAAGTGAAAGTCGCTCAGTCGTGTCTGACTCTTTGCAACCCCATGGACTATACTGTCCATGGAATTGTCCAGGCCAGAATACTGGAGTGGGTAGCCTTTCCCTTCTCCAGAGGACAACCCAGAGACTGAACCTAGGTCTCCCACATTGCAGGCGGATTCTTTACCAGCTGAGCCACAAGGGAAGCCTGGAGAGATACATAGTAGAAGAGACCAGAAAGCAAGATCAGAGCCCTGAATGGTGAGATAATCCATGTGCTGTGTAGGCTTTGTTGAAAAGATAAGAGGAAAAATTAATTACTGTGTCAATTAGGCTGTGGAGACAGAGTCCTTAAGATAACACATAAGGGTGATCCCCAGGGTAGCAGAAATGAAGAACAAAGACAACACAGAAAGAGTCACTGGGTTATTGAAAAACAGGTACTTAAGGCTAGGGTAATTAAGGAAACATTAAGTAGGGGGAAATAAAAACTTTTAGTGTCTATTACATATCAGATAATTTGATAAAATTATGAATATTACATATTATAGTACATTTGACAGCAAAGTTAGAATAAATAAAATAAAACAAGTTTTATTTGTTTTAGTGTGCTATTTATTTTTCTATAAGATGTTTATGTGATAGAGGGGCACAATTATTTATTATTTCAAATAGAATATATTTATAGAACAGATTCTTTGTAAAATAAAACACTAAACCATGTTAGGTCACGAAGAAAATAATAAAGATTGAGAAGCTTTCGACTGAACATAGGAAGAAATGAAGATTATTGGGATCAAGAATTGATGGAATCATGGCCACAGATAAAGAAACGATATTACTTACAGGGAATCTCAGAACCAATGACTCAAGAAGTTTAAGAGTTCTAGAGTCTTTAGACTCACATAAGCTCTATTGCAACAACATATTTGTATTACTTTCATAGATGTGGGTGCATTGAGAAACAACTGTATAGGAAATGTCCTTTGCCCTCAGGGAAGAGCTGGAAAACTCACTCGTGCACAGTGTTCTCAAGCCAGCGTGTATTTGTGTAAACCAACAGCTGCACAAAGGCAGAATGAGAAATCATGTCTGCTTAGGAAGACCAGGTGGGATAGGAGGAAAGGTTTGACATGGGCTCAGCCTAAGAATGAGAAATATTCCAACAGTGATGAACTGGGAGAGGAGCAAAAGCCGAATGCACAGGGCTTAGCAGACTATGCCTTAAATAGAAAACTAGGAGCACAGATTTTCTTTAGAGGATTAGTGGATGAGGAAGCCGGAGAAAGACAAGATGCAGGCTGCAGAAGGCCTTGAGTACCTAGAAAAGGCTTGATACTTTATAGGGCAGGTAGTACTGAGTAGGGGAAAGGAGAATCAAAATGCTGCTTAGCGAGGTATCTTTCACCACAGGTCTTAACAGAAAGGGGAAAAGAAAAACAACTCTTGGTAAAATGTTATCATCCTAAAGTGTGTACTCTCAAAGTGTTAGTAGGTCAGTCATGTTCGACTCTTTGCAACCCCATGGACTGTAGCCTGCCAGGCTCCTCTGTCCATGGAATTCTCCAGGCAAGAATACTGGAGTGGGTTGCCATTCCCTTCACCAGGGGATCTTCCTGACCCAGCAATGGAACCTGGGTCTCCTGCATTGCAGGCAGATTCTTTAGCATCAGAGCCACCAGGTCAGCCCTGTATTCTCAAAATGAACCTCAAATTGTGTACTCAGAAAATTAAACCTCAGAAGTACGTTGATTTTTCTGAGAGGTAAAATGTTCATAAGAAATTATGGGTATTCACAAGGACATTTGAGAATAAACTTAACAACATCTGTTAATAAGTGATTTCCTAATGAGATTAAAACTATAAGTAGGAAGTACTTTGTGGGAAAGGCTATAGGAAATGAAAATAAATTATAATTCTTACTTGCTAATTAAGACAAAATGGCACCTTCAGAAAAATCAGAGTGGTTACTGTTCTCTCAAGGAAGGTGGACTGTTTTGCTCATCTCATCCTACTGAAAAATTGTCTATTCTTACTTTGAATTTTACTAACTAAATATAAGAATAACTTTAAAAAGAGTAAAATGTAGAAATGTTTTAACATGAGCACTCTAATAATGAAAATTATTGCCAAGTTATTTATAGTAACCTTATAATTTTTTAACACGTCTTCACATTTGGTAATTTCCTGTGCAACAGTGAGAATAATGTGTGTGCTCAGTTGCTTCAGTTGTGTCCAACTCTTTCTGACCCTATGACTGTAGCCTGCCAGTCTCCTCTGTCCCTGGGGTACTGCAGCAAGAATACTGCAGTGGGTTGCCATTTCCTTCTCCAGGGGATCTTCCCAACTCAGGGATCAAACCTGTGTCTCTTAAATCTGCTGCATTGGCAGGAAGGTTCCCTACTACTAGCACCACCTTGGTGGCCAGTGGGAATATGGGTAAGAGTAATTTTCTTGGGATCAGGAAGCTTCCATAAGCCTCTTATCCTTCTCCATCAGAGGGGAGACAGAATGAAAACCACAGTCACAGAAAACTAGCCAATCTGATCACAGGACCACAGTCTTGTCTAACTCAATGAAACTAAGCCATGCCATGTGGGGCCAGCCAAGATGGATGGGTCATGGTGGAGAGGTCTGACAGAATGTGGTCCACTGGAGAAAGGAATGGCAAACCACTTCAGTATTCTTGCCTTGAGAACCCCATGAACAGTATGACAAGGCAAAAAGATAGGACACAGAAAGATGAACTCCTCATGTTGGTAGGTGCCCCATATGCTACTGGAGATCAGTGGAGAAATAACTCCACAAAGAATGAAGGGATGGAGCCAAGGCAAAAACAATGCCCACTTGTGGATGTGACTGGTGATAGATGTAAAGTCCAATGCTGTAAAGAGCAATATTGCATAGGAAAATGGAATGTTAGGTCCATGAATCAAGGCAAATTGGAAGTGGTCAAACAGGAGATGGCAAGAGTGAACGACATTTTAGAAATCAGCGAACTAAAATGGATTGGAATGGGTGAATTTAACTCAGATGACTATTATATCTACTACTGTGGGCAAGAATCCTTTAGAAGAAATGGAATAGCCATCATAGTCAACAGAAGAGTCTGAAATGCAGTACTTAGATGCAATCTCAAAAACGATAGAATGATCTCTGTTCATTTCCAAGGCAAATCATTCAATATCTCAGTAATCCAAGTCTATGCCCCGACCAGTAATGCTAAAGAAGCTGAAATTCAACAGTTTTAAGAAGAAGTACAAGGCCTTTTAGAACTAACACCCAAGAAAGATGTCCTTTTCATTATAGGGGACTGGAATGCCAAAGTAGGAAGTCAAGAGATACCTGGAGTAACAGGCAAATTTGGCCTTGGAGTACAAAATGAAGCAGGGCAAAGTCTAAAAAAGCTTTGCCAAGAGAACGCACTGGTTGTAGCAAACACCCTCTTCCAACAACACAAGAGAAGACTCTACATGTGGACATCACCAGATGATCAATAGAGGAATCAGATTGATTATATTCTTTGGAGCTGAAGATGGAGAAGCTCTATACCATCAGAAGAGTCCGGGAGCTGACTGTGGCTCAGATTATGAACTCCTTATTGCCAAATTCAGACTTAAATTGAGGAAAGAAGGGAAAACCACTAGACCATTCAGGTATGACATAAATCAAATCCCTTATGATTATACAGTGAAAGTGACAAATAGATTCAAGGGATTAGATCTGACAGATAGAGTGCCTGAAGAACTATGGACAGAGGTTCATGACATTTTACAGGAGGCAGTGATCAAGACCATCCCCAAGAAAAAGAAGTGCAAAAAGGCCCAAATGGCTGTCTGAGGAGGCCTTACAAATAGCTGAGAAAAGAAAAGATGTAAAACACAGGGGGAGAAAAGGAAAGATATACCCATTTGAATGCAGAGTTCCATAGAATATCAAGGAGAGATAAGAAAGCCTTCCTCAGTGATCAATGCCTAGAAATAGAGGGAAAACTGAATGGGAACGACTAGAGAGCTCTTCAAGAAAATTAGAGATACCAAGGGAACATTTCATGCAAAGATGGGCACAATAAAAGACAGAAATGGTATGGACCTAATGGAAGTGGAAGATATTAAGAGCAAATGGCAAGAATATACAGAAGAACTATACAAAAAAGATCTTCATGTCCCAGATAAACACGATGGTGTGATCACTCACCTAGAGTCAGGCATCCTGGAATGTGAAGTCAAGTGGGCCTTAGGAAGCATCACTGCAGACAGAGCTAGTGGAAGTGATGGAATTAAAATAGAGCTATTTCAAATCCTAAAAGATGATGCTGTGAAAGTGCTGCACTCAGTATGCCAGCAAATTTGGAAAACTCAGCAGTGGCCACAGGACTCGAAAAGGTCAGTTTTCATCCCAGTCCCAACGAAAGCAATGCCAAAGAATGCTGAAACTACCGCACAATTGCACTCATTTCACACACTTGCAAAGCAATGCACTTGCAAAGCAATGCTGAAAATTCTCCAAGCCAGGCTTTAATAGTTCATGAACCATGAACTTCCATATGTTCAAGCTGGATATAGAAGAGGCAGAGGAACCAGAGATTAAATTGCCAACATCCCGTTGGCTCCTTGAAAAAGCAAGAGAGTTCCAGAAAACATCTACCTCTGCTTTAGTGATTACGCCAAAGCCTTTGGCTGTGAGGATCGCAGCAAACTATGGAAAATTCTTCAATAGGTGGGAATACCAGACCACCTGATCTGCCTCTTGAGAAATCTATATGGAGGTCAGGAAGCAACAGTTAGAACTGGATATGGAACAACAGACTGGTTCCAAATCAGGAAAGGAGTTCTTCAAGACTGTACATTGTCACCCTACTTGTTTAACTTACATGCAGAGTACGTCATGTGAAATGCCGGGCTGGATGAAGCACAAGCTGGAATCAAGATTTCCCAGAGATATATCAATAACCTCAGATATGCAGATGACACCACCCTTTTGACAGAAAGCAAAGAACTAAAGAGCCTCTTGATGAATGTGAAAGAGGAGAGTGAAAAAGCTGGCCTAAAACTCAACATTTAGGAAACAAAGATCATGGCATCCAGTCCCATCACATCATGGCAAATAGATGGGGAAACAATGGAAGCAGTGAGAGACTATTTTGGGGGCTCCAAAATCACGGCAGATGGTGATTGCAGCCATGAAATTAAAAGACGCTTACTCCTTGGAAGGAAAGTTATGACCAACCTAGACAGCATATTAAAAAGCAGAGACGTTACTTTGCCAACAAAGGTCCGTCTAGTCAAGGCTATGGTTTTTCCAGTGGTCATGTATGGATGTGAGAGTTGGACTATATAGAAGGCTGCACACTGAAGAAATGGTG
The DNA here is from genome assembly GCF_910594005.1 of Cervus elaphus. Classification (NCBI taxonomy): domain Eukaryota; kingdom Metazoa; phylum Chordata; class Mammalia; order Artiodactyla; family Cervidae; genus Cervus; species Cervus elaphus. Next base: position 50,552,251 of record NC_057832.1, read on the forward strand.
CTTTGAACTGTGGTGTTGGAGAAGACTCTTGAGAGTCCCTTGTACTGCAAGGAGATCCAACCAGTCTATCCAAAAGGCAGTAAGTCCTGAATATTCATTGGAAGGATGATGCTGAATCTGAAACTTCAATACTTTGGCCACCTGATGTAACTGGCTCATTTGAAAAGACCCTGACGCTGGGAAAGCTTGAAAGCAGGAGAAGAAGTGGATGACAGAGGATGAGATAGTTGAATGGAATCACCAACTCCATGGACATGAGTTTGAGTAAACTCTGGGAATTGGTGATGGACAGTTAAGCCTGGTGTGCTGCAGTCCATGGGGTCGCAGTCAGACACGACTGAGCGACTGAACTGAATTTTCTTGGCTGGGAAATAAGTGATCCAAATGGAGTGTAAATCTTGATCTCTGGCATATTTAAGATGCTCATATAACCTCATATAAAAGCTGTTATTAGCATGTGTAATCTTTGGAACCAAGCAGGGATTCAACCTCTATTTTTTTTTTAAGTAGAGTTCTTCTTTTTCATAATTTTAGATTTTTCTAGAATATACACAGGAATAGAAACAAGCAGTATGAAAACTTATTGATTCTTAAACTTAGCAAAGCCAGTTAGTAGCATTTTCTTATAATTCAAGAGAACATCAAAATTGAGACTCCAAAATCTGGTCTCTTTTTATTTCTAGTGTTAATACATGAATGAATTTTCTAGGGCTGCTGTAACAAAATACCACAAATGTAGTGACTTAAGAACAACAGAAATTTATTATCTCACAGTTCTAGAGACTGAAAGCCTAAGAGCAATCTGTGGACAGAATCGGTTCCTTCTGAGGGCTGTGAGTGAGAATCTAAACCATGACTCCTATCTACCTTCTGGTGATTTGGTGGCAATCTTTGGCATTATTGGCTTGTGTAGCATCACTTTGATGTCTTGTCTTCATTTCACATGACATTTCCCCTGTGTCATTGGTGTCCACATTTCCTGTTTTAATAAGAATACCAGTCATATTGGATTGGGGCACGCCTTACTCAGTATAACCTAATCTTAACTAATTACATCTGTAATGACCCTATTTCTAAATAAGGTCCCTTTCTAAGATAGTGGGATTTAAGTCTTCAACATATGGATACATTTTAATGTAATTAAACCCATATCAATATGTAAATAAAATATGAATATTGGAAGTTTTTGAGAGTCATCTTGTAGATCATCTACTCACTTTAGATCTCTTATAGTTTACACAGAGAAATTGAAGATTCAGAGGCAAGTTTTATCAGAAGAGGTGTGTTTTCCAGATGCACCCAAGGTCTCCTTGCTGGCTTCCCTAACATCAACCCTTACTCTAATCTCAGTTCTCTAGCAAACTCTTTACCTGAGTTACCTGGGAAAAATATCACTTTTGTATTACCCTCACCTCAGTGAATTTCAGTGGCTCTCTGCTAACTATATAGTAAAGTCCAAGTTCCTTATAGTCTTCCACACATCAAAGCATAACTGTCATTTTATGCCTATCAGTCTTCACATGCACAAATCCAGTGTTCCAGCCAGACTCATCTTCTCTTCTTTTTCTGAAAAAAAAAAAAAAAAATTTAAATTTCTGCACTTTTGTTTATTATGCCTATTTTTAAATTTTATATTGGAGTATAGCTGATGAACAATGTGGTAATAGTTTCAGGTGGACAGAAAAGACTCAGCCACATATATACATGTATTCATTCTCCCTCAAATTCCCCTGCCATCCAGGCTGCCACATAGTATTGATCAGAGTTTCTTGTGCTAAACAGTGGTATGTTGTTGTTCATCCATTTTAAGTATAGCAGTGTGTACATGTTAAGTGCAAACTCTCTATTTCTTCTCCCCATCCTACCTCTATTTTTGAAACTTCTTTCTTTTACTCATCCTGTAAGCCTAGCTGAAATCTGTTCATCCTCCATGACATAATCACTATGCATATTAAGTGTCTGTGTGTCATTTCTGTAGCATTCATGGTCTACATGAATCATTTTGAACTAATTTTTGCTTGTATTTTTTCATTTACATATTTATGTCTTATATGTCTTACCTCCATGTGTGTGTGTTAAGTCACTTGAATCATGTCCAACTCTTTGCAACCATTTGGACTGTAACCCAGCATGCTCTTCTGTCTATGGGATTCTCCAGGCAAGAACACTGGAGTGGATTACCATGTCCTCCTTCAGGGGATCTTCCTATCCCAGGGATTGAACCTGCCTAACCTTTTTAAACATCTTGGGAGCACCTATATTCTCTTTTGTTATTCATAGAGTAATATAGATCCTTAAACATTATTGACATTTTTAGGGCTGATTTATTGTGCATTTTCTTACCAATAAAGTCTATACTGACTGTTTCGTTGTTTCATTTTGATTTGTCCTGCGTCCATAGTTAGTTGCTAAAATTTTAGCTCACATATTTACGCATTATCTCATATATAGTTGAGAGTCAAGGGATTTGGATCTATCTGGTTGAATTAGTTCATTTGGTCCTCAGACCTTTATTTACCTTATCTATAATATAAGAAGATAATGATAATTTAGTTCTAAAGTCACTCTCAGATCTAAAATTCTATAATGGTTTATATATTGTGTCATCCAAAATGAAATCTCTATATAAAGCTAATTGGATACAGGAAGCTTTTATACAAATATATAGATGGACAGATTGATGAGGCTTGTATTGCTAGTTTTTTTTTTTTTTTCTGTCAATGCTTACTAACAGTTTAGTGATCCTTTATTTGATTTTGTATTTCTGGCTATATTGAAAATAGTCTTAACATGACCTATGGAAAATAAAAACCAATTAGAAGGTAATTTGGAAGTAATTTCTGTAATGCTATATAAGAAATTACTAGCAATCACTAGTCACAGAGAACAGGATTGGGGAAATGATGGGAAGTGGACTTTTTCACATATTAAGTTCACAATTAAAAAGAAGTAGACTTAGTTTGAAGGCCAGAGCTGTTTTTTAGAGAAGGAACATCAGACTGGCAAAAATAAATAATAAAAAAGTGCAAATGCCTCCTCCCTTCTTCTTGAGGATTCTTAGAAGCAAGATGTCAGATCTAAAAGTAGAATACAACAATAGATTTGTTAGTATCCTATAATATCAGAACATCAAACTGTTTCTTTATGAGCCTTAGTAAAGAGACTAGTATTTTGAAATTGAAGAGAAAGTAAAACAAACCAAAACACAAGATTATCAAAACAGTATGTGATACTTGGTACCTGAGTTGACCTAATTACCATAAGTAGATGAGCACTGAATATGACTCTAGATTCCCTGGAAACTTAGACCAAAAAGAACTACCTTGGGCTGTATCCTTTTAATTGTGTGATAGAAAAAAAAGCACATAGGTAAGTCTGTGGAAGAAAACTGTCCTTGCATTGCCTGTGAGATAAAATCTATTTTCTTAGTTCTTTTATAAAAAATATTAGGGTACAGAAACAAACATGTCTTTAGCTACAATTTTGTAAGAGGCATACCTTGTTTCAGAGGGTGTTTCTTTAATTGAGACTCTAGTAGTGCTGAGAGCATAATACTGCATCTTAACACAGGAGGGGTTATCTGAATAGAACAGGAAACAAGGCCCAGGACCTTTGTTCCCTGCTGATCTAACTTTTAAAGAGGTTAAATGGAAGAATTAAAACTTCTAGCTCATTAATGTTCTCATCAGATTGCTTTGCAACTTCCTTGTACGTTATTATGAGATGAGTAAGCCATGTGAGACCCGGAGAGGGAAGGACCTCTTGTAGGTATGCTCTCTGTGTAGAGTTCCTGCTGGGAGTCAGACTCTATTGCAGTAGAAATGTATCAGAAAGGCAGAGGACCTGTTCAGAAAGAATGGCTTGACTAATTAAGTAGTAGAAGCAAGAAGGGCTGGAGGTGAGGAGCAGAACTATGGTCCCCAGCATGAGGATAGCAAGTGTTTGGATATAAGAAGTTATCCTGTTCTCTCTGCTGCAGTGTGGTAATTCAGGGCTCCCAGCATCTTGCCTGTTTATCGGGGAAGAAGTTGAGGCAGCTCTTGGAAGTTCCTATCAGTTCTACCCATTGAAAGTTCAACTAAAAGTGTAATCCATTAGAAATTTAACCTTCTGAAAATTCAAGTTGTGGCCTTAACCAGTCCGGATTTAACCATATCATCATATAAAAGATTTCCCCATTCTGGCCCTCATGAACTAGCCTCTTCTGGCCACCAGTCTCCTTATCCAGGAATGGTGATTTTAATGACTCATCACCTTCCCAAGGTAGGGATATTTCCATAATAAGCAAAATGGTCACCTCCTTTTGTTTTTGTTGATAATGGTCTGCTTACACCAGCTTTTGAAGGCCAGTGTAGAAATTACATATTTTTTCACTTGTGTCCTTCTACCATCTTGTTCAAGAAAGACTTTAAGAGGTCTTACATCTTGCTTAAAAGGTACAGGTTTTTTTTAACATTTAAATTTCATTATTTCTACCAGTGTCAATGTACAGAATGAAGGAAACTGACATTTATTAATGTTTGTTACTCTATATATTTCTTGGCTCATTGCTTACAATGGAAGTGCTGTGTACTCATATTTATCTTTGATATAACCCCAAACTTAAGTATCTGTGCACTAGAGCCCTTTGTTGTCAGATGCAGGCACATTGTGAAGTTCACTGTATATGGCTGGTAAATAGTATTTATAATAGGTTGGAGTTAATATTGGTTTAGTAGGTTTTGATTTCCCAAGGATGATGCCATGCATGAGCTCCCTTAATGTACAGAATATCTAAGGGATTCTTTGGTATCCAGGATTGGTGCTGGTTGCTTGCTAAAGACCTTAAGTAAAAGGCCGTCCCAGGGATGCATACTTGGATCAGAATTTAAGATAAATAAATGGAGATACTGAGTTGTAAGGCTTGGAAAGCAATTCTGGACATTTACACACACACACACACAAACACATCTTTATCATCCCCTGCTATACATATACTTATTAGGAAATTAGGCATGCAAAGTCTTGTCTAGGAAAATTTAATCCTTTTAATAGATAAACAATAAAGAAGCTGGCAGATAATTGGTGAAAAAATATTAATAGGAAAAATGTACAAGAGAGCAACAAATTTGTCAACAGATGAAGAACACATAATAAAAATGTTGCTAGACAGCATTTATGAAAGTTGCGACCTAACATTTTACTATATATTTAAATTTGAATATGGTGGTTTCTAACACAATATTGAAGGAGAATAACAAAATTGAAGTATTGATAATTACCCAGCTTCAAAAGCTATTAAAAGGCTATAGTAAGCAAGACAGTGTGGGATTGGCAAAAAAAAAAAAAGACAGATAGATAAATGGAACAGAATGAAGAGCCCAAAAATAAGACCTCCATAAATATTTCAACTGACCTTTGACATGGAAGCAAAGGCAGTACAAAAAATGGTGATAGAACAATTGGACATGCATATGCAAAAAATGAATCTGAATAGAGACCTTACACTCTTCACAAATATTAACTCAAAATGGATTACTTACCTAAATGTAAATATAAACCTATAAAACTCCTGGAAGATAAGAGAGAAAACCTAAATTGCCTTGGGTATGATAATACCATTTTAGATACAGCACCAAAGGCACGATCTATGAATGGAATTATTGATAATTCAGACTTTATTGCAACCAAAAACTCCTCTGTGAAAGACAGTATGAAGAGAAATAGAAGACAAGTCTCGGAATGGGAGAAAATATATGAAGATGCACCTGATAAAGGATTCTTACCCGAAATATACAAAGAACCCTTTAAACTGAATGGCAAGAAAATAAACAATCCAATTTAATAATGGGCCAAAGCCCTAAACAGAATCTCACTAAAGTAGATATACAGAAGGCAAATAAGCATATGAAAAGATGCTCCACATTATATGCCATCAGACAGCACAAATTGAAATAACAAAAAGATACCATACATAGCTGTTGTTGTTGTTGTTCAGTTTTTAAGTTGTTTCTGACTCTTTGTGACCCCCATGGACTGCAGCATGCGAGGCTTCCCTGTGCTTTACCATCTCCCAGAGCTTTCTCAAACTCATGTCTATTGAGTCCGTGATGCCATTCAACCATCTAATCCTCTGTCATTTCTTTCTCCTCCTGCCTTCAATCTTTCCCAGCATCAGGGTCTTTTCTAATGAGTCAGTTCTTTACATCAGGTGGCCAAAGTATTAGAGCTTCAGCTTCAACATCAATCCTTCTAATGAATATTCAGGGTTGATTTCCTTTATGATTGACTGGTTTGATCTCCTTGCTGTCCAAGGGACTCTCAAGAGTCTTCTCCAACACCACAGTTTGAAAGGATCAATTCTTCAGTGCTCAGCCTTCTTTATGGTCCAACTCTCATAAATGTTAGAATGGTAAAATTCAGGAATCCTGACACCACCTCACCGCTGATGGGGATGTGGAAAAACAACTCTCATTCACTGCTTCAGGAATGAAAAATGATGTAGCCTTATTGGAAGACAGATTTCAGGTTTTTTCACAAAACTAAGCATATTTTTACAATAGAATCTAGCAGTCACATTCCTTTGTATTTAGCTTAGGGTGTTGAAAACTTATGTTTGCAATAAAACTTGCACATGAATGTTTGCATGCCTGCATGCTAAATCACTTCAGTCGTATCCAACTCTTTGTAATACTATAGACTCTAGCTCTCCAGGCTCCTCTTACATGGGATTCTCCAAGCAAGAATACTGGAATGGGTTGCCATGCCCTCCTCCAGGGTATCTTCTGGACCCAGGGATCAAACCCATGTCTCTTATGTCTCCTGCATTGGCAGACGGGTTCTTTACCATTGAGGCACCTGGAAAGCCCACATGAACGTTTATATAAATATTATTCATAATTCCCCAACTTGGAAACAACCAAGATGTCCTTCAGATAAATAGAATAGTAAAACTGGAAAATGAAGTTTTTCATTGCTAAAAAAAAAATGAGCTATCAGAGCATGAAAATACATGGATGAAAAGTAAATGTATATAACTAAGTGAAGCCAATCTGAAAAGACTACATACTGTGTGATTTCAACTCCATGACATTCTGGAAAAAGCAAAACTTTGTAGACTCTAAAAAGATCAGTGGTTGTCAGAGCTTAGGATGTAGGCAGAGCACAGGGGAATTTTAGAGCAATGAAAATACTCTGTAAAATATTATAATGATTGATAGATGTCATTGTACCTTTGTCAAAACGCATATAATGTATATCACCTCAAGTGAACTCTAAGGTGAACTATGAACTTTGGCTGGTTATGATTGTCAGTGTAGATTAATACCTGATAAAAATACATGTGGAAATTCTCATACTTTGCTATCAATATTATTGTAAAAGTAAAATTTTTCTTAAAATTATCTTTAATTTTTTAAAAAGAAAGTCCCTACTTCTATGAACAAAGACCAGAAATCATAAATACAAGAACTCAAGAAAGAGGAAATGAGAAAGTGGGAGGAAATAGTGTGTTAATTGTCAGATTTTAGTAAAATAAAACAAATCAAAGCCGTCACAGAAACACAAAAGAATTGAAAGGAGCCAACATGAGAATAGGCACTGCAGAAAACATAACAAGGATACTGAGGATATAAATCGGGAGATGCAAAAACACAAAATAAAAATGAATAATGAAAAGAACTAAGGAGAAAATGATAGATATATAAACCAGTAGAGAAGACCCTGTATATGCATAAATGGAGTCCCTTAAGAAGAACACCAAAACAAGGGAACAGAACAAATGTTTGAAAACATAACTGGAGGAGAAAAAAATGTAAAAGGGAAATACCTGATCCTATTTATTGAAAGGGTATATCATGTGCCAGTGAAAATTGACCCAAATTAGTTAACACTGGGAAATTTTTCCTCTGCTGTGTACCTGAGATATATGTCCTCAAGACATATCATAGTAAATTTATAAACTTTTAATGATACAGAAAGTATCTTTCAACTAGCCATGCAAAACTATCACAGTACTTATAAGAGGGGAAAAGTCAGACTCTCCTCAGATTTCTCCTTGGTGACATTGAACACTAGAAATCAGTGGACCAAAACCTCTGGGATACTTGAGAAAATAAAGTATAAATTAAGGATTTCATGTACAACTCAAGATTTTTATTGAGTGTAAAGGATACAAAACAATACTAAATGTGTCACAACTTAAGAAATACTTTTCACCTCCCAGAGGCTGATTGACTGATTCAGTCAATCAAGGGATAATACAGAAAAAATTTAGCAAAATGATTAGTGGTAAGCATTGTATATACTTAACAGAAATAAGACTAAGCCAAATATATGAATCCGATGACAAAATAAAACATAAATTTTGTATGCCTTGACAATTTAGAAATATACAAATAAAAATTGGGAGGGTAGAGGAGACAGTATTTTGGCATTTTCTTACAAAACTAAAACTTGCTGCTACCATATGTAGAATACCACAGTATTCACTGAATATTTCATTTGTAATAGTGTGGAGTCAAAGGATATTATAAAACTGAAAAATCAAGCAACAGGATTATAACTTGGTATTATATAATTTAGCAGTGTGAAGATTATAATAAAAATTGTTTTAAAACACAAAATTTCTAGGTAGACTAAAATTAGAAACATTGAACAATTTGTAATGACAACACTGATTTTCAAAAATTTTACATGTTAAAAGTGAGTAAGCCTTTAAACAAAATAATGAGGTAAACATAATTGTTCTCCTAAAAAGATACTCTTAAGATAATTTATGCCAAAACATAACTATAAAATATTATTGTATTTCCCTGTACTTGCTTTTGAGAAAGTTTAATACACTGCATGAAATCATGGTTAAGCTGAAGGCTGTAAACCTGAAGAAAATAATAAATAGTACAAGTAGACTCTTGGCAGCCTGGACACACTTTCATGATTGTTGGATCAGAGTGTCTTTTGCTTGGCTTTGAATGTTTCTTAAAAGTCAAGGATGCACTGACCCTTAGCATGAAGTGGATGTACCTCCATGAGTTGATGGAGAGAGAAGTCTTATTTCTCAAAGAGCAACAGCGAGGCTCTCACATGACTTAATTTGGTTTGCAGGAGAATTCCTGCCTCTTTGATCTCAAGGGGACAAAGATCTCTTATAGACTGTAACATGGTATGCAATATATTATAAGGGTCCCAAACACTTTTGCTGTGCTTAGTTGCTCAATCATGTCTGACTCTGCAGCCCTATGGACTGTAGCCCGCCAGGCTCCTCTGTCTATGGGGATTCTCCAGGCAAGAATACTGGAATGAGTTGCCACACCCTCTTCCAGGGGATCTTCCCAACCTAGGGATCAAACCCAGGTCTCCCACATTGCTGGCAGATTCTTTACCATCTGAACTGCCAGGGAAGCCCAAGAATACTGGAGTGGGTAGCCTATCCCTTCTCCAGGAGATCTTCCCAACCCAAGAATGGAACTGGGGTTTCCTGTTGCAGACAGATTCTTTACCAGCTGAGCTACCAGGGAAGCCCAAGAATCTCATTAAAGTGATAGGAACTTTCTCCAGGAGATGCACATGTGACATTTTGCCTATAACTGTACAGGGCCCCTGTAGCTCATTCAAATAGAGCCTCTTGCTTTACAGGCCCCAGGTTAAAGACTGTGGTTTAAAAAGTTCGTTGAACTTAGGTGAGAATCTCTGCTGTTGATCTTGATTACCAGCAAGATCAGTAATACCACAGGTATTACTGAATTTTCTGATAGAAGGAAGGCTTCTAAAACAGCATTCACAGTCCATCTAAGCCATCTCTTACTTAATCTGATGTGCAGTAGTGGCAATGTCCAAAGTCTGGTCCCCAGCTTCTTCATATCAGAAACACCTGAGTTCCTATTAAAAAATGGAGGTTGCTTTGTTTGCTTTTAAACCACACACACTGGACCGAAGGAGACAAAGGCAAATTCAGCATCAGGGTTGTGCCCTCTGCTTCTGTAAACTCTATATATAGCCATAACACCTAAATTGTCCCAGCTGTATTCTTACTAAAGTGAAACATACAACAATAGTTTGCCAAGTGGAATAATTATGAATCCAAAAGGTTTTTTTTTTTTTCTATTTCAAAATGACTAACGTTGGAGAACACTTAGCCACACTTTGAACCACATAGACATCCCTTTCTTCCCTTGAATGCTCGCTAGCAGCTGGTAAGGTCTTCACACCCTGATTCTTTAATTTTTTGCCTGGTGACACTGACATTAAGTATTAGCAGGGACTGTTCATCCCAGGACAGCCTGGAATGTCTTTCCCTTTGGCTGTTGTCAGGCCCTAATTCAGTCACTTTCTTTCTTTCTTTCTTTAGATCCTATATTCTAACCATTAGTACAAATAAACATTTTTATACAGAAAAAAAAAAAAAAGGCTTGACTGCATGTCAAAACTATGGGTAGACACTATCACAAAGGGAAATATTCTGGTCATTGCAGCTCAGCCATCACTTGTCCTAAAAATAGGTAGAAAGATGTTCCCGGGTACTAGCGTCACTCTTTTGCGTGTTGTTCAGCATGGTAATGATGCTGAAGTGAGCACGTCTGGGATGTCTGACCAGCAGGCAGACATCACTTCACAGTTAAGGATTCAATCATCTTTCTGGCAGGTAGGCAAGACTGAATTCTGTATCCCATCCTTAGACAGAGATTAGAACAAGCTTTGTGGATGAGCATCGTCCAACATAGTTTTCTCTGTTGACATTGTGGCTTAATTTGGACAACAGAGGGCACTTTTGCCCAGCAGATTTTCACTATCATGTTTTTTCAGCAAGTGATTTAATAGGTACCTAAGGTAAACATATGTCAAGGTTTACAAATTAAAGTCATCACTTTAACTGTACCAAGAAAGCAGATAATCTTGTTTCAGATTTGAACCATCTTCATTCAAATCTAGGTATATCTCTTTCGGTACTGTTGACTTGCACTATAGCTTCTCTTTGCAATTTTCTTTATCTTTATATAAAGTGAAACCCTGAGAATGTATAGGACTGTGTTCAAGCTATTTAATTTGCTACTCAGAACTCTGAAGGGCCAATGCAGGAGAAACTCATATGCTGTAATTTGTTATTTCACTTCTATAGAAATCACAATGAATTTCATAGTGGAATGCAGAATATAAAATGCCCACAATTTCATGCATATATTAAGATATAAATATCACTTGAAAATTCTGTAAATTTGAAGACTTAATGAACTAAATGGAATTGGGTTATTTCTCTAATAGAAGTTTTAAGTACTAGGGAAAATAAGTAGAGAGTAAGGTTCTTACTTACCAAAATCCTCAATAGATTTCAGTTAAGATTTCTTTATTTATAAAATAATAACCAAAATATTACCTTATTTTAAGTTAGCATTTTGTGAAATTTTTCATTTGAAATATATTTCTATATTATATAACTCTGGGTTTTGAAATTTGTGAAATAAATTTATTCATCTTTTGCCTGTTAAAGATGTAATAGTATCCTTAAGATAATAGTTAGCTAAGAATCTATTTTCAGTTCAGTTCACTTCAGTCACTCAGTACGTCCAACTCTTTGCAACCCCATGGACTGCAGCATACCAGGCTTCCCTGTCACCAACTCCCAGAGCTTGCTCAAACTCCTATGCATCGAGTCAGGGATGCCATCCAACCATCTCTTCCTCTGTCATCCCCTTTCCCTCCTGCCTGCAATCTTTCCCAGTATCAGGGTCTTTTCCAATGAGTCAGTTCTTTGCATCAGGTGGCCAAAGTATTGGAGTTTCAGCTTCAGCATCAGTCCTTCCAGTGAGTATTCAGGACTGATTGCCTTTAGGATTGACTGGTTGGATCTCCTTGCAGTCCAAGGGACTCTCAAGAGTCTTTTCCAACACCACAGTTCAAAATCATCAATTCTTCGGTGCTCAGCTTTCTTTATTGTCCAACTCTCACATCTATACCTGATTACTGGAAAAACCACAGCTTTGACTAGATGGACTTTTGTTGGCAAAGTAATGTCTCTGCTTTTTAATATGCTGTCTAGGTTTGTCATAGCTTTTCTTCCAAGGAGCAAGCCTCTTTTAATTTCATGGCTGCAGTCACCACCTGCAGTGGTTTTGGAGCCCCCCAAAATAAAGTCTGTCACTGTTTCCATTCCATCTATTTGGAAGTGATGGGACCGGATGCCATGATCCTAGTTTCTTGAATGCTGAGTTTTAAGCCAGCTTTTTCATTTTGAGCATTTTGTGAGATGAATGCAATTATGTGGTAGTTTGAGCATTCTTTGGCATTGCCTTTCTTTGAGATTGGAAAGAAAACTGAACCTTTTTCAGTTCTGTGGCCACTGCTGAGTTTTCCACATTTGCTGGCATATTGAGTGCAGTACTTACACAGCATCATCTTTTAGGATTTGAAATAGCTCAGATGGAATTCTGTCACCTCACTAGCTTTGCTCATAGTGATGCTTCTTAAGCCCCACTTGTCTTGACACTCCAGGATGTCTGGATAACTCACCTAGAGTTATCACACCATCATGGTTATCTGGGTCGTTAAGGTCTTTTTTGTACAGTTCCTCTGTATATTCTTGCCACCTCTTCTTGATATCTTCTGTTTCTGTTAGGTCCTTACCATTTCCAATAATATATTTTAGGTTTTCCTTTATTTTCTATATTTTTTTACTACTTTTCTGATATTATGTTGTTTGGGTTTTGTACCAGTTTTTGCAGTTTTATATTATCACATATATTTTGCCTATCCATTTATAATCTCTTCCTTTGCTTCAATGTTTAACTGTATTTTCCAGTTTTTTCCTTCGTTACCTTGTGAGTTCTCTAGCTTTATCCAAAATGTCACTAATATCACAACAGGATGTTTTTTTATTTTCTATACATAAACCGTGTTGCTGATATTCACTTAAGTATGGTGCAAAGAAGTGAAATACAGGTTGAAAACACAGCATAAAACACTGCTGTTTATGTGTTAAGTAAATTATGCTAAAATGATTGTAGCTATTTCCATTTGGTTAAGAGAGTTATTCATGTTGTTAATTTTGTGAAGTCCTCAGAATAATGTGCATGCATTGGAGGGGAACTTCCTTAAAATTAAGTGACCTTCACAATGTACATTTATATTTATTTTTCTTATGTGAATGTAATTTATCAATTCATAGATCAGTAATATAAGCCAAGAAATTAATCACAATCACATATTCTTGAGAAACTTTGACATGAATACTAATAGAGACTTTTCCTTAACATTTTAAAGTCACTTATTTCTGACTACGTCTGAATGTTCTTAAAACAGCCCATGAAAATTATTTGTTATTATACATGTTGTATAATTAAATTGTGTCTGCATGCATAATCACTCAGTTATGTCCAACTCATTGTGATTCTTTGGACTGTAGCCTGCCAGCCCTCTCTGTTCATGGGATTTTTCAGGCAAGAATGCTGGAGTGGGTTGCCATTTCCTTCTCCATGGGATCTTCCCGACACAGGAATCGAATCCACATCTCCTGTGTCTCCTGCATTGCAGGTAGATTCTTTACCCATTAAACTTTACTTTAAAGAATAATCTGATAAAGACGGATAGGGTATTAGAATTTAATTAGTCTTGAAGCCAGACTTTGTCATTATTACAGTTTACCTGTTACAAGTCTTTGATGGGAGGCATCATATAGTTGCCATTTTAAATCTCCTTTGTCAAAGATTTTCAACTGAAGTCTCTGAAATTTCAAGAGAAATATGGTTGGAGGCAGAGATCGTAAAGTAATAATACTGTTTCCAAAAGGATACCATAGTTCTTGAAAAGAAAAATCCTTTTTCATGGGCATACATAGGTGTAGTTTAGTAGAGTGACTTAATATTGTTTAACAACTGATACAAGTGCACAACCAAGGCCTCCTGTGATACCTTCTGATTTTACTCTGTGGTGACTGAATTGTGGAGAGATAAAGAGGAGGACTGAAATGGCTTGGGGCATTATCTGTTACCACCTGGTATGGAACTGTCTGAATATTTTAACAAGCAGTTTAGCTGTACCTGGGCACATAGGTGAATGTACTCATTTTGGCCTAATATAGTTGGATTATAATCACACAAAGTCAGCAATAGGAACTGTGTTTTATCTTGATAGTCTTATACTGAGACAAAACCTAAAAAAAAAACAGTACATCTGAAGAACTGGAGTCAGGAGAAAGAGATTTTCCAGTTCATGATTCAAGTTTCTAGTTGTAACGTTAAAAAATCTCTCACAGAATCAAAGTGGTGTGGAAAAATTAATTGATGGGAACATTTATTGTACCCTTTATTGGCTAACGCCTGAGGCGTTACCCCTACTGAGGTCACACTTTGTGGTCCATATTGTGAGCTGAGAATTGAAGATCATCTATTCCTACTCCACTTCTGTCAGTTTTTGGAGCCATTTTGAGATTTGTTTCCAACAAAACCATTAGATTTTCTTCGTTGTGAACTGCCAGTGAATTCCTCTCCATGCAACACATTGTTGTATAAGAGCCATACCTATCTTGTAGAATGAAGTGCTAAGAACCATGACATTTGGAATGTCTAACATTTTAAATTAACTCACTCAGAACTTCCTTATTTTGGGGGATACTTTTCTTAGAAATCTTTAATCCCTGGCTGAGATAGGTAAATGGAGTGCAAAACTCACCAAAGATTCAAGTAGCTAATTTTAGAGAGTAGTTTTCTCTTTGAGAACATGTTTTCATTTTGTTTTTGTGGTTGAGTGATTAAGTTCAAGAAATATCTGAAAAAAATCTTCTGGGTCAGAAAGTTGGGAGAAAAACTATCCTTTAAAATTATTGATAAGTCTATATTTTTATTCTGTTTTTTAAAATTTGTTTTCTAATTAATTTCTTTTATTTTATTCTGTTTTCTTCTTCCTGATTCTCCTTTAAATTATATTCCAATACCTGGAGTTGTTTTACTTATTCTAGCAACAGAGGTACTGTGATTTTCCCTTTAAGAACCTAGCTGCGTGTGTGACTGTATGCATGCTAAGTTGCTTCAGTCATGTCCTACTCTTAAGAAACTAGCTAAAGACATGTAAGTGTAAAGAAAACATTTGAAATTCTCCTCTCTTTTTAAGCAGTTCTAAGAGGGAAGTTTATAGCAATACAGTCCTACCTCAAGAAACAAGAAAAACATTGAATAGACAGCCTAACTTTACACCTGAAACAACCAGAAAAACAAGAACAAAGAAACCCCAAAATTAGTAGAAGGCAAGAAATCATAAAGATAAGAGCAGAAATATTTGAAAAAGAAATGAAAGAAACAATAGTAAAGATTAATAAAACTAAAAGCTGGGTTAGAGAAGATAAACAAAATTGACAGACCTTTATCCCACTCATCAAGAACAATGGAGAGAAAAATCAAATCAACAAAATTAGAAATGAAAAAGGAGAGGTTACAACAGACCAGTGCAGAAATACAAAGGATTATAAGAGACTATTATGAACAACCTTATGGCAATAAAATAGATAGCCTGGAAGAAATGGACAGATTCCTAGAAGAGTTCAATCTTCCAAGACTAAACCAGAAAGAAATAGAAGTTATGAACAACCCAGTTACAAGCACTGAAATTGAAGCTGTGATAAAAAATCTCCCACAAAACAAAAGCCCAGGACAAGAGGGCTTCACAGGAGAATTCTACCAAACATTTAGAGAAGAGCTAATGCCTGTCCTTCTAAAACTCTTTCAAAAAATTTCAGAGGAAGGAATACTTCCAAACTCATCCTACAAGGCCGGCATAACCCTGATACCAAAACCAAAGACAACACAAAAAAATAAAACTACAGGCAAATATCACTGATGAACATAGATGCAAAAATCCTCAACCAAATTTTACCAAACAGAATTCAGCAACACATCAAAAGGCTCATACACCATGATCAAGTTGGGTTTACTCCAGGGAGGCAAGGATTCTTCAGTATATACAAATCTATCAGTGTGATACACCATATTAGCAAATTGAAAGGTAAAAAAAAAATATGATAATCTCAATAGATGTAAAAAAAGCCTTTGACCAAATGAGCACCCATTTATGAATAAAACTCTTCAAAAAATGGGCATAGAAGGAACCTACCTCAACATAGTAATACCCACATATGATAAGCCCAAAGCAAATATTATTCTCAATGGTGAAAAACAAAGCGTTCCCCTAAGATCAGGAACAAGACAAGGGTGTCCACTTTCACCACTATTATTCAACATAGTTCTGGAAATTCTAGCTACAGCCATCAGAGAAGAAAAAGAAATAAAAGGAATCCTGATTGGAAAAGAAGCAAAGCTCTCACTATTTGCAGATGACAAGATACTGTACATAGAAAACCCTAAAGATAGTATCAGAAAATCACTAGAGCTAATCAGTGAATTTAGCAAATTGCAGGATACAAAATCAATACACAGAAATCACTTATATTTCCATATACTAACAAAGAAAAATCAGAAAGAGAAATTAAGGAATCAATCCCATTCACCATTGCAACAAAAAGAATTAAATATCTAAGAGTAAACTTAACTAAGGAAACGAACTGTACACAGAAAATTATAAGACGTTAATGAAAGAAATCAAAGTCTACATAAAACAGATGGAAAGATATTCCATGTTCCTGGGTAGGAAGAATCAATGTTGTGAAAATGACTATACTGCCAAATGTAATCTACAGTTTCAGTGTGATCCCTATCAAACTACCAATGGCATTTTTCACAGAACTAGAACAAAAAATTTCACAATTCATATGGAAACACAAAAGACCCCAAATAGCCAAAGCAGTTTTGAATAAAAAGAATGGATTTGGAGAAATCAAGTTTCCTGACTTCAGAATATACTACAAAATTACAGTCATCAAGACAGTATGGTACCAGCACAAAAACAGAAATATGGACCAATGGAACTGGATAGAAAGCCCAGAAATAAACCCATGTACCTATGGGGTACCTTATATTTGACAAAGGAGTCAAGCATATACAATGGGGCAACAACAGCCTCTTCAAAAAATGGTGCTGGGAAAACTGGACAGCTACATGTAAAAGAATGAAATTAGAACCCTTCCTAACACCATATACAAGATAAACTCAAATGGATTAAAGACCTAAATGTTAAGACCAGAAACTATAAAACTCTTAGAGGAAAACATAGGCAGAACACTTGATGATGTAAATCAAAGCAAGATCCTCTATGACCCACTTCCTAGAGAAATGGAAATAAAAACAAAAGTAAGCAAGTGGGACCCAACTGAACATAAAAGCTTTTGCACAGCAAAGGAAACTATAAGCAAGGTGAAAAGACAACCATTGGAATGGGAGAAAATAATAGCAAATGAAATGACTGACAAAGGATTAATTTCCAAAATATATAAACAACCCAATCAAAAAGTGGAAAAAAGACCTAAGCAGACATTTCTCCAAAGACATACAGATGGCTGACAAACACATGAAAAGATGCTCAACGTTGCTCATTATTAGAAAAATGCAAGTCAAAACTACAATGAGATATCACCTCACACCAGTCAGAATGGCCATCATCAAAAATCTACAAACAATAAATGCTGGAGAGGGTGTGGAGAAAAGGAAATACTCTTGCACTGTTGGTAGGAATGTAAATTATACAGCCACTATAGAAGACAGTATGGCGATTCCTTTAAAAACTGTGAATAAAACCACCATATCACCCAGCAATCCCACTCCTAGGCATATACCCTGAGGAAACCAAAATTGAAACAGACGCATGTGTCCCATTGTTCATTGCAGCACTATTTACAATTAGCTAGAACATGAAAGCTACCTAGATGTCCATTGACAGATGAATGGATAAAGAAGTTGTGGTACATATACACAATGGAGTATTACTCAGCCATAAAAAGGAATGCCTTTGAGTCAGTTCTAATGAGGCGGATGAACTTAGAACCTATTATACAGAGTGAAGTAAGTCAGAAAGAGAAAGATATATATTGTATACTAATGCATATATACAGAATCTAGAGAAACGGTACTGAAGAATTTAATTACAGGGCAGCAGTGGAGAAACAGACATAGAAAATAGACTTATGGACATGGGGAGAGTGGAGGAGAGGGTGAGATGTATGGAAAGAGTAACATGGAAATTTACATTACCATATGTAAAATAGCCAACGGGAATTTGCTGTATAGCTCAGGAAACTCAAACAGGGGATCTGTATCAAACCAGAGGGGTGGGATGGGGAGGGAGATGGGAGGAAGTTTCAAAATGGAGGGATATATGTATACCTATGGCTGATTCCTGTTGAGGTTTTACAGAAAACAAAATTCTGTAAAGCAATTATCCTTCAATAAAATATAAACTAATTAAAAAAATTCTCCTCTATTTTAAAATTTTCATGACAATTCATTTCAAATCCTAATCATATATTTTTACATTTTATTTTGATTTTCATATATCTTCCTAGATATTTTAAACATCTCAGTATACCATAGCAGTGAACTAAATATTTAAGGAGATACAAAAGAGGTACATAATGGCAGCTATCATGTCAATTAATGTATCATTTGAAACTCTTGAGAGTCCCTTGGACGGCAAGGAGATCCAAGCAGTCCATCCTGAAGGAGATAAGTCCTGGGTGTTCATTGGATGGACTGATGCTGAAGCTGAAACTCCAATACTTTGGCCACCTCATGCAAAGAGTTGACTCATTGGAACAGACCCTGATGCTGGGAGGGATTGGGGGCAGGAGGAGAAGGGGATGACAGAGGCTGAATGGCATCACCGACTCAATGGGCATGAGTTTGAGTATCAAACTCCGGGAGTTTATGATGGACAGGGAGGCCTGGCATGCTGCGATTCATGGGGTCGCAAAGAGTCGGGCATGACTGAGCGACTGAACTGAACTGAACAGCAATAAAAATCTCATTTGAATGCATTATTCTGTGTAAGAAACTGTGAGAGACAGTATATGAATAAGTTCAAAATTAAACATAATTAAAATTTACAGTGAGATTTTTCAGCCTGTTGGGAGCTGACATGACCATTTTTCTATTTTGTGATTCTTAAACATATCCACTGGCATTTATCAATATATAAGTATCGTGCTAGATAGAAATGGATAGTAGATGAATAATTGGATGGCAAATCTATTTCATTGTTTACTCATACAATATTATCATAAAATTTGGAAAAACGTTAAGATGGTTACTTTAAAATTCTTAGATGATTATACTGACTTGCTGTTATTTTTTAAAGCAGATTATTTTCTTCTGTGCTGTTCTGTGCTGTACTGTGCTTAGTTTCTCAGTCATGTCCGATTCTTTGTGACCCCATGGACTGCAGCCCGCCAGGTTCCCCTGTCCATGGGTATTCTCCAGGCAAGAATGCTGGAGTGGATTGCCATGCCCTCATCCAGGGGCTCTTCCCAACCCAGGGATCGAACCCAGGTCTCACACGTTGCAGGTGGATTCTTTACTGACCGAGCCACCAAGTACTCCCTATTTTCTTCTACTTAAGCTGAAAGTGTTGTCGTTATTTTAAATTAATTGATGTTGGTATATTTTATCATTTTTTTTTTTGTATTTTTACGTCAAGTGAAAATGTTTTAAAATGACTCTGGTTATGAAATTCACTAAACATCCAATAAAATCACCTTTATGCCTACATCAATAATTTAAATGTATTTGAATGTCATATTTTAAGACCTAGTTTATTAACTCAGGGAAATAATATACATTATTTAATAATCTGTGCATATATTATGTGATTCCCAAGTGTACTTTCCTTTGTTTAAAAAATTATATTTAAAATGGGAAACATTTTAATGGTCCTACATTGTACTTGCACCCTTAGTTTTTCAAAAAAGAAGAAAAGACAGTCCCATTTGTAAGAATAAAAGGACTTTTCTTAGTTTCTATAAAGTAGGAAAAGCAGAATTCGTATTGTAGATTCAGTTTTTATGATTTAGAAAAGCTCAATGAATGAGTTCCCTTGTGACACCAGATTTTTAAGACTTCCCTTGAAAGTCCCACTGTAATTAAGCTTACTCAAAATGATTTTTATTATGTGGTGTTTCCAAACATGGGAAGGGGTGGCAATTATGGGGAACTTGGAAATATTGGTATATTCCTAATAGCAATAATGAACTGCTACAAAATGGAGTGAAATTAAAATTATAAAAGTATTTTAAACTTTTAAAGTTAGATTTTGTGAACAAGAGATCCTGAAGCTTGAAAGGCTACAAGGATCCAAAAGTCTGCATATAAAACAAATAAATAAAATAAATATTTTCAGTAGAGTATGTTTATATATATAGACTTTACAATGAGACATCAACCTGATTAATATGTAACTGTAGAAAAGTATATGGCAACAATGCATCTTATTTTATGACTTTAACTATGATTTAGAAGTCAAGCTATATAAGCTTCAAAAGGAAATCTCTTTGGGTCTTTACAGATGATAGATTAGAATTCAGTTTGTCTGGAAGAAGTAAAATGAGCAGAGAAGTGTTCCTGTACATCAAGAAGATATATACCTTCATAGAAATCTATGGGCTGGAAAGCCATGTGTAATATAATGTATCATTAACATAAAAGAAGAGTGTAATGGAATATTGCCTGGTCAAGTGAAGGGTGTTGATATCTCTTATCACAGATCTTAGTAATGTGTAATTCAGAATAGGGACAAAACAGTCATCTAATCATGTATGCATTAATATTTTTGATGAATATTTATTAAGCCTTTTATATGACTGTCAGGCAGTGGTAACTATGCTCATGGGGGTTTCAGTCTGGTTGAAATTGTCTTTTAGTTCTGCTTAAAGAAAGTATGTATCATTCCCTGACTTATTGACAATTTCAAATATATGTGAGAAATAATAAGTAACGGCTGCTACTTATTGCACACAATTTTAAACACTTTGAAAGATAAAAGAATTTACTTACTTAATCTTCACAGTGACTTTATGAGATAGATGCAACTGTTCCCATTTTATATTTGGGGAAATGGAGGCATAGGAAGCTAAAGTAGCTCGTTCAAGATCAAACAGCTAGTAAGTGAATGAGTAGGACTTTGGCCCTAGGAAGTAGAGAAGGTGGAAGTCATATTCTCAGTCACTGAAGGGGAACTGGTTACTTGTGGCATGATTCTGATTTATGATTAGATCCCCTGGAGAAGGGCATGGCAACCACTCCAGTATTCTTGCCTGGAGAATTCTTTGGACAGAAGAGCCTGATGGTCTACAGTTGATAGGGCTGCAAAGAGTTGGACACAACTGAGCAACTTAGCAGGCATCGTGCACTCATAGGAGTATTAATACTGATTGAAAATACTTAGCTTATCTTAATATTTATAATATTCTTCCCCCAAATATACTGGGTATGGTTATATTAATACCCAGTTGTGACTATATTAATATTCCTTATAGAAAACATATAATGGAGATTTTATAATTTTAGAAGACATATAGCTATGATTCATGGTCAAGGACAGTAAGGTGAATCTAGCTTCAGAAACATAAGTATTGTCACCAAATAAACAATTATGGTCCAAGCTGAAAGGAAGAAAACACTTGGAAAAAATGTAACAGCAATCTAAAGAGATTCAATTTTAAAAGACGTATTAGTAAGACTAATAATGGATAGAAAGTTTTAGTTAAGGAACGGGAGAAGTGCATAAGTTATATGTAGTCATAGTGCTTAAAAGGAATAATGATCTAAGGGGATATGAAAACACAAGGTGAACACTTTGCCATGCCAAAGATTTTAGGTGTCTCTATCTACATAAATTATAATTCAAGAAATTGAAAGAATTGACAGACTTATTTAAGGAATATTTGCTAATATATTGAGTAGGATATTATAGTAAGTATTTCAATTTATTACATTAAATTCTCATATCTACTTTTGAGGATATGTGTTATTAATATCACCATTTACAGACAAGAAAATGAAACTTGAGAAATTAAATATCTGGTCTAAGTTGAGACAGCTCTAAGTGGCAGAACCACAATTCAAATGTACACAAGTTCCAAAGTCAAGCCTTTGATGGACCTATGTGACTCTAAAACGCCAGTCTCAATGTCCAAGACTTAAAAGAAGTAATGGGTTTCAGAGCCTGAATTCTTTACCCAACAAAATATTAAACCCTTGTCAAGCAATTGCTTGTTAATACGTTAGGAAACAATCATTAAGAGTAAATCCAAATGCTTTAAAATGGATCGGTAAGCTGGTAAATAAGGATGATACTATAAATATACTATTTATGGAGTTTAGGAGGTCATTTTATGTCATTTATTGAAAAATGAGTGCTAAAGGAAGATGTGATTAAACTGTATCTAAAATAAATTGATTTTTAGATTGGTAGGAATTGAGGAAAGTAGGTAATATTGAGGCTTAAATGAGAGCAGTGGTGAGTAGGCCTATGCTAGTCAACATTGTTACTTTTCTCGAATCAAAGATATGTGTAAGGATATGATCAGCAAGGTTTTCATATTTTTGTGTGTCAAACATTAGGGGAAGCTATTTAGGGGAAACTATTTAATCCCTGTTTACATATCTAGTATTCTAAAGGGACAACGAATTTACCTAAAAAGGAAGAGAATTGAAAGTATTGAATGTAAAATCCAAATTTGGGTTTAAAAAGATAACTACTTAAATACAAGAGAAGGGATATCACACTTATCAAAAGTTGATATATAAATAAAATACCTAGAATTATTACTGATTCCAAGCACAATACTAATGTATTGCAACTTGCCTGCATAATGAGTCGCTCAGTCAAGCCTGACTGTGACCCCATGGACCGTAGCCCACCAGGAGATCCTCTGTCCATGGGATTTTCCTGACAAGATTACTGGAGTGGGGTGCGATGCCCTCCTTCAGGGGATCTTCCCAACACAGGGATTGAACCCTCATCTTTAGCATCTCCTGCACATTGCAATTGGATTCTTTACCACTGAGCCACTGGGAAAGCCTCAAATGTAAATGATTTATGGCTTTACTCAAAATATGTTTGAAAAAAAGGAGCTACTATTTCAGATGTACTCTGTACTTATTAAACACTACCTAGGATCCCTAGGATTCTGTGATTGTCCTTGACTCGACATTTAAGAGCATCATAAATACCTGGAATCTAGCCTGGAAATCAAGTGCTGCAAAACTATTGAAAAAAAAATGGGAGTAGTTTGCCTGAAGAAGCAAAATAGAACATGGTATATACCTATTAATTGTCTGAAGGGCTACCAGGGAGAAAGGAGATAATTTGGTTTATTACATTTTCCTGCACAGTTCCAGAGTTCAAAATACTGTGGAGTGAAAGTGATAGAGCACTGGAGTGTATTTCAATTCTAGGAAGGCAACATTAACAGGAATTGAATCTTTACTTCCTATAGTGGTGAGCTTTCCATCACCTGAAATGGCTGTGTGAGAACATGATTGTACAAATCAGTCCTTGTAGCCTGATCATGCAACTAAGTCTTTCTGAGCTTCAGTGGGAATGATGGTACCTTCCTCATGAAGTACTTATGAAGATTAGAGGAGTTACTGTGTGGCAAGGGCTTAATGCAATGCCTTATATACATAAAGTGCTAAAAACATGATACTTATTTTTATTATTGGATGACCAGTTTCCAAAGAGAGCACTCTAGGGAAGATATCTGTATCATATAGAAATAGAACTAGACAACTGTAAGTTGCCTTCCGTACAATGTCATGACTCAAACATTGTGAGGCCATTGCACTTCTGTAATTTTCATAAGTATATTTATATCATGATTATTAATACTTTGAGGCAAATATTTCAATCTTTCTAGCCTATAAATAAATCCATGGTATACAAATCTATCCCTGGAGTAGGAAATGGCAACCCACTCTGGTATTCTTGCCTGGGAAATTCCATGGATAGAGGGGCCTGGCAGGCTATAGTCCATGGGGTCATAAAGAGTCAGATAAGTAACTAAAACAACAAAGCAATACAAATCTGTATGTGAAAGTCGATGTATAGAAAGTAGCTTATATAGTTATAGTTCCCATGTAACTACATATCCCTAAATTTGTACATTGGCATTTTAATTAAGCATGATATATATAAGCACTTCTGATATTATTCTGATTCAAATTTTAAAATATCTAAATATTATTGGTGTCTGCAGTGGTCAATTTTCCTGA
This sequence comes from Cervus elaphus, assembly GCF_910594005.1. NCBI lineage: Eukaryota > Metazoa > Chordata > Mammalia > Artiodactyla > Cervidae > Cervus > Cervus elaphus. The sequence goes on from NC_057832.1 coordinate 50,576,370, forward strand.
AACTAATACATGAAATACATAAAAATGCATATAGATATAAAATTATTTATATAATTGATGAAACATTATATTAAATTTCTTATTTATATTGTATTATAGAATCATTAACATACATTAGGTCATGTAAATGACTTTAACTGGATTTCCCTGCCATGAAGAATCACTTCAGTCATACATGACTCTGTGTTACCCTATGGATTGTAGCCTGCCAGGCTCCTCTGTCTATGGGATTCTCCAGCCAAGAATATTGGAGTGGGTTATAAAGCCTTTAAATATAGTAGCTCTCAGTTTTCTCTACCAAAGGCTTGAAAGGGAAGCGACTTCTAATAGTTGAAGCTATCTTTTATTCTGAAATGCTCTCAGACACAGGTACACACACTTGCATCCTCTAAACCTACTGCCAATTCCTAGTTCATATGAGTGGTAGACTCAACAGACAACAAAGCAAATACTCTATATAATTGAGAATTAAAGTATAAATTAATGTCAGAATTATTTTCACATATTCAGAGTAAACTGACATGAAGGAATGTCTAACTAACATCATATAAAAAAAGGAATAAGTAAGCTTAAGGAAACAATTTGAAATAGATTTATGATGCATTTGAATTAAAATGTTTTAGTAATAGCAGTCTTTACTGCATATTCTGCTGCAGATATTTCTGCTAAATTTATTATATTTTGTGTTTGATATGTATCATTCAATATACTATCTAAAATTTAAGGTCCACAAAATCTTAACAATTTCAACTTCATGTATGAGAAACTGAAACTCAATGAAGTTGAATAACACCCAAATTATTATACAGCTGGTGAGTGAGGGTGTGGTCTAAAATCTTGACTCAACAGCCATACACTTAACATCTACCTACCACTCTTTACTAAGAGCCACAAAGAGTTTGACATCAACAAGGAAAATAATCCTCATATAAAGTGACTCTCACTTGTAAATATCAATAAGATGCAGGTGATTTTTGCCAATATACTACAATGAGACAAGAGGTGCTTGGTCATTTTTCATGACAAGATTAATTTGTTTCCTTTTTTCTTATTTGGATAATAATCTAGCACTTAAAGAGCTTCCCAGGTGGCACTAGTGGTAAAGAACTTGCCTGCCAATACAGGAGATATCAGGAATGATGGTTCGATCCCTGGGTCAGGAAGATCCCTTGGCGGAGGGCATAGTAACCCACTCCAGTATTCTTACCTGGAGAATCTCCATGGTATTCTGTAGCCTGATGGGCTACAGTCCATAGGGTTACAAAGAGTTGAACATGATTGAAGTGATTTAGCATGCACTCATGCTACATTTGAATAAACTATTCTTGAATAACTCACTAAAGCCCACCTATCAGAGTGCTGTTTCATTAGCTTTTGACATTTTTGTGATCATTCTCAATTTTAGCAGCTTTAGGTATATGCATAAGTTTGTTTTTTTAAAAAGAGAGGCACCTATCTATAGAATGACTGGGTGAACTCTCAAACCTCATGGTGAGAGATTACTTATATCTCAGTTTTCAGTGTGTTGTATCCTTAACTAAGGTGTAAGATGACTTTTGCTGCATAAAAACTATTAATATTTAATACATTGCTCCTCCATTTAACAATCTCCAAATAATGTGAAAAGAGTAAAAATAATGCTTTGTATTTATGTAGCACACGTCTCCATGGAGCCCAGAGAATTTGGTTGACAGGGTCTAAAAATGACTTTGTCAGGGAGAACAAGAAACTAATATTATCATAATTATTCTGCAGGTATTGAAACTGACACTGAGTCCATATGTAGCTACTAATGAACATTTTGCAGTCAAAATGATAGGATAGCTTCCTCCAGCCATATTCATGATCAATAATGACCATCCTAAGAAATCATACACAGAGTTCTTATTTTATTTTTTGCTTACAGTGGCAAACTGAATGACAGAACAATACATTGAGGATTCAGTATTATACTCAATATTATTGGAGTGATGTGGCAATATTTTGTATTATTTCACTTTGCTTTGGCAATGTTAGAATGTTATACACATATTCTTTCTTCTTTAAAATAACTCTGTTGTCAAAAGTCATGGGCCAAAAGAATTGTATTTCTAAGTAGGTTTCTAAGGCAATAAAACAAATTATAATGAAATTTTACAATTGTTTTTATTAAAATAAAGTTTTTGTAATGTGAAAAGGCAAACCCTGCAATGTCGTGTTGTGAATTGAGATTTTAAAAATGCACGGTTGCCTTATTCAAAGTGGGAGGCATTGATCTGAACAGTGGTGAAATGGTGACCCTTATCTGTATATTTCTTACTTCTACCTTCTCTGTAAGCCAGGCATTCTAAATAATGGGTTAAAACTGTGTATATGTGTGTGTGTGTGTAGTTTTTATAAAATACACCACAGAGAGAATAGCTCCTGATTTTGTCACTAGTTCTGAAACCTTAACATGCATCAAAATAATTTTGTGGCCCTTTCAGAAAAAAAGATTGCTGAACCATGATCCTAGCCTTTCTAATTCAGTAGATCTGTAACAGGGTATAAGAGTTTATATTTCCATAAGTTCCTAGGTAATGCTAAATAATGCTTGTCTGTGAAGCATAGTATTAGAATCCATGGTGCAAGTAGTTGGATTTCTGCTTTTACCCTTCATATAAAAAAAAATAATTATGAACAGATAGAAATTACATGCCAGCCTGATATGTGTTTTGGAAGGTACAAGTGTAAGATACATTCTGGAGAAAGAGAAGGGAAATGAGATGTCTCTATTCAAATAGAAATCATAATTCTACTAAAAATTCATTCTAATTCTATAAGTTATTTGTAGGTTATGCTCTCTGTTTGCATTCCATTTCAGTATTTATTCAATAAGCATCTATTGATCACTTATTATTGTGCAGGGACTTGCATGCATCAGAGAAAAATAAAGGATCTTGCCTCTCTGGAGTTGAATTGTCACTTGATATTACTTTGCCTTAATGTTTTAACTGAGTCTTTAATCTCATTTCAAATTTCTCTTGATCTTGTATCTAATTTCACATATATTCTTCTTTCCATTTTCCAGTTTTACCAAGTAATGGGAAAGTATCAGTGTTTTCCCATTTTTGTTGCTTCTGTATCAGTCTAAAGAGGGAAACAAAGATGGTTTTTGACTATTGATGGAAGTAAGGCTGCACCTCGGATAGGCATGGGTCCTTGGACTGAGACTGTTTCTTAATAAGACAAGAATGACTACTATGGCACAGCTATTTCAGTAAAGTTGGATTATGGAAAATTGTAATTATATGACGTAGGCCTCATATTCAACAGAAGATTCCAAAATACAGTACTTGGGTGCAACCTCAAAAATGACAAAATGATCTCTTTGGTTCCAAGGCAAGCCATTCAATATCATGATAATCCAAGTCTATGCCCTGAACAGTAATGCTGAAGCAGCTGAAATTGGACAGTTCAATGGAGACCTGCAAGACCTTCTAGAACTAACACCCAAAAAGGATGTCCTTTTCATCATAGGGGACTGGAATGCAAAAGTAAGAAGTCAAGAGATACCTGGAGTAACAGGCAAATTTGGCCTTTTTGGCAAATTTGGAGTAAAAAAATGAAGCAGGGCAAAGGCTAACAGAGTTTTGCCAAGAGAATGCACTGGTCATAGCAAACACCCCCCTCTAAAAACACAAGAGAAGACTCTACACATGGACATCACCAGATGGTCAATACCAAAATCAGACTGATTATATTCTTTGCAGCCAAAGATAGAGAAGCTCTATACAGTCAGCAGAAATAAGACTGGGAACTGACTGGCTCAGATCACGAACTCCACATTGCCAAATTCAGATTTAAAATTAGGGAAAACCACTAGACCATCCAGGTATGACCTAAGTCAAATCTCTTACAATTATACAGTGGAAGTGACAAATAGATTCAAGGGATTTGATCTGATAGAGTGCCTGAAGAACTATGGATGGAGGTTTGTGACATTGTACAGGAGACAGTGATCAAGACCATCCCCAAGAAAAAGAAATGCAAAAAGGCAAAGTGTTGTCTGAGGAGACCTTACAAATAGCTGAGAAAAGAAGAGAAGCTAAAGGCAAAGGAGAAAAGGAAAGATATAAGCCTCTAAATGCAGAGTTCCAAAGAATAGCAAGGAGAGATAAGAAAGCCTTCCTCAATGATCAATTCAATGAAATAGAGGAAAACAATAGAATGGATAAGACTAGAGATCTCTTGAGGAAAATTAGAGATACCAAGGGAACATTTCATGAAAGATGGGCTAAATAGAGGACAGAAATGGTGTGGACCTAACAGAAACAGAAGATATTAAGAGGTGGCAAGAATACATAGAAGAACTGTACAAAAAAGATCTTCATGACCCAGATAACCACTATGGTATGATCACTCACCTAGAGCCAGACATTCTGGAATGAGAAGTCAAGTGGGCCTTAGGAAGCATCACTATGAACAAAGCTACTGGAGGTGATGGAATTCCAGTTGAGCTATTTGAAATCCTGAAAGATGATGCTGTGAAAGTGCTGCACTCTGCCGAGGTCCAACCCCAGCGGGTCCAGGAATACCAAGGGATGAGTGGCGTCAGCGAGGAAGAAGACAGATACACACAGAAGGTTGTGTAGAAGAGGTAGCTTTTTTTATTTTTAGGATAGCTCAGTTGTTATAGAATGAACGTTACCTCCCCCTTAAGTCACCACATATTACATCAGATATTGGTTTCGTGCTTCTGTCAATATTTTTCTTTACCATGTTTTTCCCCTATGCATTCATCTAGAACGTTTCTGATTACAGGGTTTTTTCTTAAATGTCCCATACATTAATCTTCTTGCCTCAATGGCCTAACATTTTCATTCTAACAAAATAATGTTCTACAAATCTCAGGTATAGTGTAAATTCTTTGGACAATAAAACAATACATGGGAAGGGTCACAGTAACATGTTTGACATTTCTGAGAATAATACCATGAGAAAACCCTGATATTTTTCTTAACTGAAACCACAAAATCTCAATTTACAATGATTAACTATTAAACAGCAAAAACACCTCTAAAGCAGCAAAACACTTCTATTAATAGTGAGATAATGGCAGTGAAGCTGGTTAATATAAATCTTCTATTGAAATCCTATGTACCCCATTTTCTAATTCTACAAAAATACCCATAGTATCCCATGTTGTTTAAAGAAAGGGAAACAATGAACAAATAGCAGCAAGAAAACAGCAATAATGAAAACCCTCTCAACCAAGGAGCAGGTAAACTGAAGCAGTATATCTACTTCTAAATCTAAATGCCTCTACTCTTTTCTATTCTAGAGCATTATAATCTTTTAAGCAAGCAGACAAACTATACCTGTGGCCTTTTCTTTTCTGACTTGAGGTTTATGGTCATGTCCTGAGCCAGAGCAATCATGAGCATTTCCAAAAAGGCTTGGACTTTTCCAGGGAGGCCTTATGCCTATATATTATATTTCCAAAAATTAATAGAAAGCCCAAGAACAGTAAGACAGAAAAAAGAAAGGGACATACCGGGCCCCCGGGACAACCTCGAGGGGAAGAGCTGCCTTGCAGATTCCTTTCTTGTCCCTACACCTTTCTTGTCCCGGTGGCTCCAGAGGGGACATATTGGGCCCCCAGGGCAGCCCCGTGTGAGGAAGAGCTGCCTTGCAGGTTCCTCTCTCGTCCCATGACTTTGTCACAGACTGGGCGCATCCCGGCGGCTCCCGACAGCACTCAGTATGCCAGCAAATTTGGAAAACTCAGCAGTGGCCACAGGACTGGAAAAGGTCAGTTTTCATTCCAATCCCAAAGAAAGGCAATGTCAAAGAATTCTCAAACTACTGCACAATTGCACTCATCTCACATGCTAGCAAAGTAATGCTCAAAATTCTCTAAGCCAGACTTCAATAGTACATGAACCAAGAATTTCCAGATGTTCAAGGTGGATTTACAGCCGTCAGATTGGGAGAAAATAATAGCAAATGAAGCAACAGACAAAGGATTAATCTCAAAAATATACAAGCAACTCCTGCAGCTCAATTCCAGAAAAATAAATGACCCAATCAAAAAATGGGCCAGAGAACTAAACAGACATTTCTCCAAAGAAGACATACAGATGGCTAACAAACACATGAAAAGGTGCTCAACATCACTCATTATTAGAGAAATGCAAATCAAAACCACAATGAGGTACCATTACACACCAGTCAGGATGGCTGCTATCCAAAAGTCTACAAGCAATAAATGCTGGAGAGGGTGTGGAGAAAAGGGAACCCTCTTACACTGTTGGTGGGAATGCAAACTAGTACAGCCACTATGGAAAACAGTATGGAGATTCCTTAAAAAACTGGAAATAGAACTGCCATATGACCCAGCAATACCACTTCTGGGCATACACACTGAGGAAACCAGATCTGAAAGAGACACATGCACCCCAATGTTCATCGCAGCACTGTTTATAATAGCCAGGACATGGAAGCAACCTAGATGCCCATCAGCAGATGAATGGATAAGGAAGCTGTGGTACATATACACCATGGAATTTTACTCAGCCGTCAAAAAGAATTCATTTGAACCAGTCCTAATGAGATGGATGAAACTGGAACCCCTTATACAGAGTGAAGTAAGCCAGAAAGATAAAGAACATTACAGCATACTAACACATATATATGGAATTTAGAAAGATGGTAACGATAACCCTATATGCAAAACAGAAAAAGAGACACAGAAATACAGAACAGACTTTTGAACTCTGTGGGAGTAGGTGAGGGTGGGATGTTTCAAAAGAACAGCATGTATATTATCTATGGTGAAACAGATCACCAGCCCAGGTGGGATGCATGAGACAAGTGCTCCGGCCTGGTGCACTGGGAAGACCCAGAGGAATCGGGTGGAGAGGGAGATGGGAGGGGGGATCGGGATGGGGAATAAGTGTAAATCTATGGCTGATTCATATCAATGTATGACAAAACCCACTGAAATGTTGTGAAGCAATCAGCCTCCAACTAATAAAAAAATTAAAAAAAAAAAAAAAAAAAAAGAAAAGGCAGAGGAACCAGAGATCAGATTGCCAACATCTGTTGGATCATTGAAAAAGCAAGAGAGTTCCAGAAAAACATCTACTTCTGCTTTATGGACTATCCCCAAAGCCTTTGTGTGGATCACTACAAACTGGAAAATTCTTCAAGAGTGGGAGTACCAGACCACCTGACCTGCCTCTTGAGAAATCTTTATGATGGTCAAGAAGCAACGATTAGAGTTGGGCATGGAACCACAGACTGGTTCCAAATCGGGAAAGGAGTACATCAAGACTGTACATTGTCACCCTGCTTATTTAACTTATGCAGAGTACATCATGAGAAATGCTGGGCTGCATGAAGCACAAGCTGGAATCAAGATTGCTGCGAGAAATATCAATACTTCAGATATGCTGATGACATCACCCATTTGGCAGTAAGCAAAGAAGAACTAAAGAGCCTCTTGATGAAAGTGAAAGAGGAGAGTGGAAAAGTTGGCCTAAAACTCAGCATTCAGAAAACTAAGATCATGGCATCCTGTCCTATCACTTCACGGCAAATCAATGGCGAAACAATGGAAACGGTGAGAGACTTTATTTTGGGGGGCTCCAAAATCACTGCAGATGATGACTGCAGCCGTGAAATTAAAAGACACTTGCTCCTTGGAAGCAAAGCTATGACCAACCTAGACTGCATGTTAAAAGTAGAATTACTTTGCCATCAAAGTCCATCTAGTCAAGACTATGATTTCTCCAGTAGTCATGTGTGGATGTAAGAGTTGAACTATAAAGAAAGCTGAACACTGAAGAATTGATGCTTTTGAATTGTGGTGTTGGAGAAGACTCTTGAGAGTCCCTTGGCCTGCAAGGCGATCAAACCAGTCAATCCTAAAGGAAATCAGTTTCAAATATTCGTTGGAAGGACTGATGCTGGAGGCTGAAACTTCAATACTTTGGCCTCCTGATGTGAAAAACTGACTCATTTGACTAGACCCTGATGCTGGGAAAGATTGAAGATGAGAGGAGAAGGGGACGACAGAGGATGAGATGGTTGGATGGCATCACCGACTTGATGGACATGAGTTTGAGCAGGCTCTGGGAGTTGGTGATGGACAGGGAAGTCTGGCATGCTGTGGTCCATGGGGTCACAATGAATCAGACATGACTCAGCAACTGAACTGAACTGATGTGAAAGAGTATTTTGTTTTTATTATATGATGGGTGTGTATGTGTGAGTGTATGTGTGCGCATGTGCACACCAATACATGCATGGGAAATATAATCCTGTGGACTTATCTTCTTGGGCACTATATATGGATTCTCTAGGATTTAGACATCTGTAAGTGTACCTGACGGTCATGGTTTACCTTTGTATCCTATTTAACCACAATCCTGCCATTATTCTGTGTTGCCATGCATATAACTGCCAGTGCTCCTAGATAGGTCATAACTTGTTCTTTTATTTTAAGAACAAGGAGGAGCCCGGAGAGATTAGAGAGGAGAAAGTTTTCCTTTCCTGTCAGTGTTTTCCTTTGTCACGTGAAAAGAAAAGAGAATAAATGTCTGGGTGGAATCTATGTCCTGAGGGTTCTATAAATTCTAAACAATCTCACTGTTTTTCCTCATAAGCACAGCATCTTGACTGTCTCTTTTAAGCATTTCTCACAAAGATACTCTTTGAGAAAATATTTCTAAGAGGAGTATTTCTAAAAGTATGCTACCCACAGTCATATCCCTTACTAAATATTCATAACACTAATGCAAAACTCAGTTATATTTGCCTCATGGCTAGAAACTCTCTAAGTGTTAATATCACTAGTATTTTTTGTGGTAGATAATCTTACTTTAACACTGTACAGACAGGAATCCTGAGGCATGCAGCTTTATAAGTTGCCCCAGGTTGTTCAGCTAGGAAAAGGAAAGGTCAGGTTTCAAATTCAGTGTGGTTCCAGAGTCTACAATGTTTCTTAATATCATGCCAAATGATCTTCCTTTCATAGTTTAATTTTATCTGCTTTAAACTTCTGACAGAGTGGAAGGAAAAGATCAACTCATGATTGTGATTTTAGAGTGAAAACATGTTCTTTGAACTTCTGTCAGAAGTTTGGTGCTTGAGTGTAAATTCAGTGGTATCCTTGATTTGTTAAGATCCTGCTCCTCATCTTCACCATGCCTGTAAGGACTTAGTGCTTGAGGGAACTGTCATTCTGGTTTTAAACATCTATCACCGAAGCTGAATTTTCAGTTGCTCCATTTCATCATTAGCCCCATCAATAAATCAGGGGAGTTTTGCTTTTAAAAGTGGCCCTGTAATTTTGAGTAATTAGAGAAAAATAGGATACGTAATATCTGAAAATATATCTGAGATAGTGAACTCAGTTTCCTTTGGATGACTAATATTTGTAGTAGAAGATTTCCAGGGCATATTAACACCACACGTAATTTATGCTTATGGCAGTACATCCTTCTTGGGTTTCTTAAAAATATTTTTCTCTCATTATGAGATAGCACAAAGCAGTTAATGAAATTTAAAAGCTTCAAAATCTACACTTATTTACTTATTTTTTCTACATAGTTTTAGCCATAAGTGGTACAGCCTAGCATAAAACCCATTAATATAATAGAGTACCTTAAACTAAGTTAAAATCCTTCTGTGGTAGTCTATATTTTCTAGTTTTTATTAAGAGGCTAGATTTATGACTATAACAGTAATAATGGCTATTTGAAAGTCTTTAGTGTTCACCATGTAAGCTTCATTTGAAAAAAATCTAGAAGCAATGCTTTATTAATTTAAGATCAATACGTCTTTGTTCCTTTTGGTCTATATGTTTGTTCACCCTCTTTGAAGAAACAGCACAAGTTTATTTCCTAATGCCTAGTAAAAGTTCTGTGCAATGAGTATTCCAACATGTAAAAAGCTAATTTCCAAATGTGTACACATGAGTGTGTGTGTTTTATGTGTGCTTGAATATTTGGAGTAATATTTATTACTCAGGGAATATTTGGGATGATTTTACAGTTGGAGTGAATAACAGTTTGGGGAGACTGTCAAATACTCAGTGTGAGTTGAATAAGAAACTCCTCTATTCCCCAGCAATCAATGTTGATCAAGTGTTATGCTGTGGAGTTTTGGGGGCTGCCCTGGTAGCTCATCTGGTAAAGAATTCAGAGTTTTTAAAATAATTATAAAAGTGTTATTGGTGGTGGTACTAGCAAGCTAGATTTTTGTCTAAATCACAGACTTTAATGGCCTTTTAAAAAAACTAATGCTTTCCTAATAATTAGGCTTTTCCTAAGTACACATATTTAGAGTTTCCCCATTTTATACACATACATACCTACACACACTGCTCACACATACATAAATGGTTTTTTAAAAGAGAGAAGTATCTGTTTCAAAACTGATTTTGTCAGTGAGACTTTCCTTACGCTCTTCAGGCAAAATTAGTCCATTTTCACTTGTTTTTCACAGTAGTGCTTTCTGTTGCTCTAGCACTTGCACACTGTATTAAAATGCAGCTCTATGCATCTGCTTCTGATGCTAACATGGACTACTTGAAGGCAGTAGCCCACTGTTAATTTGCTCCATCCCTAGTGCTTTGCACAGTCACTGACACACCTGTTGGATTTCTAATAACTTGTTAATTACAATTTTAGAAATACTAACAAAAGTGAGGCTGGTTTTTTGGACTGTTGACCACTAAAATTTGTTTCTCATCTGTTTCTATAGAAATTTCAAAGACTTGCAAGAAGGACCTTGCAGGAGCCTGAGCAAAGAGAGGCTCAATTTTTACAGAAAATAAAACAGTTGGGGGAAAGTTGTTGGAAACAGCCTGTTATCACTCCCCAAACAATGCTAGTGTCTTGCTCTGTGAGCTGGCATTGTTCCCTCAGATTTGGTCCAACCCCCTTGGCACCAAGCCTCTGTGGAACAGATTCTACATGAGTCTCCCCACAACAGCTCTAACACAGTTGCACGTTTTTGGGGCTTGTATTAACTATCACTGTGTAACACATTCTGTAAAAACCATTATCATACTTTTGATGTTTAGGGAATGGTATGGCTGTAGGGGTCCAGGGTTAGAGTTTGGCAGATAGTGACATGCTTTTAGGTCTTTGTGGAAGCATCTCTCATCAAGAGTGATGAATGGGTGGTTGGAATGCAAACTAGTACAGCCGCTATGGAGAACAGTGTGGAGATTTCTTAAAAAACTGGAAATAGAACTGCCATATGACCCAGCAATCCCACTTCTGGGCATACACACTGAGGAAACCAGATTGAAAGAGACACGTGCACCCCAGTGTTCATCACAGCACTATTTATAATAGCCAGGACATGGAAGCAACCTAGATGCCCATCAGCAGACGAATGGATAAGAAAGCTGTGGTACATATACACCATGGAATATTACTCAGCCATTAAAAAGAATTCATTTGAATCAGTTCTAATGAGATGGATGAAACTGGAGCCCATTATACAGAGTGAAGTAAGCCAGAAAGATAAAGACCATTACAGCATACTAACACATATATATGGAATTTAGAAAGATGGTAACAATAACCCTATATGCAAAACAGAAAAAGAGACACAGATGTACAGAACAGACTTTTGGACTCTGTGGGAGAAGGCGAGGGTGGGATGCTTCGAAAGAACAGCATCGAAACATGTATATTATCTATAGTGAAACAGATCACCAGCCCAGGTTGGATGTATGAGACAAGTGCTCGGGGCTGGTGCACTGGGAAGACCCAGAGGGATTGGGATGGGGAACACATGTAAATCCATGGCTGATTCATGTCAATGTATGACAAAACCCACTACAATATTGTAAAGTAATTAGCCTCCAACTAATAAAAATAAATGAAAAAAAAAGAGAGAGAGAGAGAGACATTACTTTGCCAACAAGGGTCTGGAAAAAAAAAAAAAGAGTGATGAATGGGTAGAATTTTACTGGAGATTATTGGAGGCAGAGAGACTCCAGATGCTGAAGTTGCTGAAGATCAACATGATGCATCTTTGTTTTGTAATCAGGAAGGGAAATTAAAAACAATGATCTTGATTTAATTCTTTTACTCTCAGCTTATTGACCAAGCTATCTCTTAGACAGAAGGGGATATTTAAGGAGTTATGGTAGAACAACATGGGAAGAGCTGAAAAATGCAAATTATCCTGCTTTACAAGAGTAGTATTGAGTGGCATTTTTTGTTTGTTTCCTAGTGTACTGAAAAGGTGTTTTGTTATACCCCGAAGGGCTAGTAGAACTATAACTAGATTTTTCAACGACTTTAAAAATAAACAACATTGCTTTTGAAAACTGACTTCCTGAAAACTATTAAAATATATATTTATATATATATAACAATTAATGTAAGACCTAAATTTTATTGAATGTTTAACATGCCAGGTACAGATATTAAGATATTTGCATGTATTATCTCATGTTAACACTATGAAGTAGATACTCTTATCTTAGTTTTACACATTTTCAAAAAATAGTGCTTTGCTTTTAAAGAATTTGCCCCAAATCACATATCTGAGGAAGTAATGGGGCCAAAATGCAATCCCATGTATCTGACTTCAGACACTTTGTATCTGAGTTCACAGGAACATCCATAGGAGAACAGATATCCTGTTATTTTGTTTAAAACCCATCACATTGTGCAGTCAAGCAGAGCTCTCATTTCTAAAGAAGACTTAGGTTGGCACCAGGTAATCTCTGGAGAAGGAAATGGCAACCCACTCCAGTGTCCTGGCCTGGAGAATACCATGGACAGAGGAACTTGGTGGGCTACAGCCCATGGGGTTGCAAAGAGTCGGACATGACTGAAGGAGCTTAGCACGCACAGGCAATCACTAGGAATTGTTGAATGCTCCATTAGAAAACAGGGCTTCCGTAAACCTTGAAGCTGTTGTAATCATTCATCATGGCTCACCTGAAATTGCATCAGTGGCCTTCTGAGTTCCTTTGATTCCATCTTACCTACTTTACAGCCAAAGTGAGCTTCCTAAAATTAAATTACTTCTGCTTAAATCATTCAATGGCACTCCACTTTTCCCAAATATTTTAAACTCTTTAGTGAAGTGAAAGTCACTCAGTCATGTGTTCTTTGTGTTTCTTCAGGCCAGAATACTGGAGTGGGTAGCCTTTCCCTTCTCCAGGGAATTTTCTCAACTCAGGGATCGAATCCAGGTCTCCCACATTGCAGGTGGATTCTTTACCAGCTGAGCCACAAGGGAAGCCCAAGAATACTGGAGTAGGTAGCCTATCCCTTCTCCAGCATATCTTCCCAGCCCAGGAATCGAACCAGGGTCTCCTGCATCGCAGGCGAATTCGTTACCAACTGAGGTATCAGGGAAGCCTTAAACTCTTTACTGTGACTTGTAAACTTCTTTTTGGTCTCTACTTACCACTCTTCTCTCTTTTCTTTCCACTTTCACACTTCAAAGCTAGCCTCCCCAGCTCTACATTTTTTCCTACTGGGCCTTGGCACTTCCTGCCTCCATTGACTAAAACACTTTCCTCCCTGTCTCCCACATGAAGCTGCTCACACTTCTTGGCACATTCTGTGGGGAGCTGCTCCTGAAGTCCAAAATTTGGGTTAAATATTTCCCTTGGATATTCAAGTAGCATTCTATACCTCATTTTCATAAAGCATCATGCCATGTGATTAGTTATTTTTACCTTCATATTGATAGTAAGCTCACTGTGGGGATAGAAGATGTGATTATTTTCTTCATCCTTGGATCCCCAAAACTTAGTGCATAGGAGTTCACATTTGTGTGTGTGTGTGTGTGTGTGAATGAAAGCTGACATCATTTGAAGTACTAATTGGTCACACATGGAATATGATTTTAAGCATTCAAAGCTATAACTTCATTGAACCCACACATAACTCCCAGAAGGTAGATACTATTTTTTTGCTCCTATGAAATGAGATACTTACTACACAGGGAGTTTAAGAAATTAGCTGAAGATTTAAGGTCAAGAGATTAGTATTTCTAGGTGACAGCTGGTACCTCAGGGCTTTCGTAAGAAGAAAAGCATGAAAACTATTTATTGATTCCATTTCTGCCACTAACAATTATGTGTTCTTGTGATCTCACTATGTCTTAGTTTAATTATCTGCAAAATTAGAAAATTGTGGATTGAATGATCCCAAAGTTCTTTTATCTCTAAATAACAATGATTTGAACCAACCACTTATTTGTACTACTCTGAGGGAGATAAAGTATTGAAAATAAATTATGAAAGGGCTCTGAGCTAAAAGTGGCACTAGTGGTAAAGAACCCGCCTGCCAGTGCAGGTAGACGCAGGTTTAATTCCTGGGTCAGGAAGATAGCCTGGAGGAAAGCATGGCAATTCACTCCAGTATTCTTGCCTGGAGGATCCCATGGACAGAGAAACCTGGCAGGCTACATTCCATGGGGTGGCACAAGAGTCAGACACAACTGAAGCAACTTAGCAACACATACATGCATATGCACATGACCTAAAATAGGTACCCTAGGCCCCATCTTTAGACTTCTTCTCCCTCTTATCTCCACTTTTTGGGAGATTTATAATCTCATGCTATTACTCTCTGATCAAGGAGTTGGACTTGAATAAGGCCATTAGGTAGGATAAACTAAATAACTATCTTAAAATCACATACGATGTGGATCTTCACTAATAACAGTTGAAAGTGAAAGTTGCTCAGTCATATCTGACTCTTTGAGACCCCATGAACTGTAGCCCACCAGGCTCCTCTGTCCATGGAATTCTCCAGGCAAGAATACTGGAATGGGTTTCCATTCCCTTCTCCAGAGGATCTTCACAACCCAGGGATCAAACCTGGATCTCCTGCATTGCAGGCAGATTCTGTACCATCTGAGCCACCAGAGAAGCCATTGATTTGGCATATAATTGCTAATAATAATTTAGATGAGAAATGTGATTCATTGCGTAGTCCAGTGGCTAGCACACAGTTCAGTTTAGTTCATTTCAGTTGCTCAGTTGTGTCCGACTCTTTGCAACCCCATGAACTGCAGCATGCCAGGCCTCCCTGTCATCAACAGCTCCCGGAGTTTACCCAAACTCATGTCCATTGAGTCAGTGATGCCATCCAACCATTTCATCTTCTGTCGTCCCCTTCTCCTGCCTTCAATCTTTCCCAGCATCAGGGTCTTTTCAAGTGAGTCAACTCTTCACATCAGGTGGCCAAAGTATTGGAGTTTCAGCTTCAACATCAGTCGTTCCAATGAACACTCAGGACTGATCTCCTTTAGGATGGACTGGTTGGATCTTGTTTTTTGCTGACTTTATAGAGCTTCTCCATCTTTGGCTGCAAAGAATATCATCAGTCTGATTTCGGTGTTGGCCATCTGGTGATGTCCATGTGTAGAGTCTTCTCTTGTGTTGCTGCAAGAAGGTGTTTGCTATGACCAGTGCATTCCTTGGCAAAACTCTATTAGCATTTGCCCTGCTTCATTCTGTACTCCAAGGCCAAATTTGCCTATTACTTCAGGTGTTTCTTGACCTCCTACTTTTGCATTCCAGTCCCTTATAATGAAAAGGACATCTTTTTTGGGTGTTAGTTCTAAAAGGTCTTCTAGGTCTTCATAGAACCATTCAGCTTCAGCTTCTTCAGCATTACTGCTCAGGGCATAGACTTGGATTACCATGATATTGAATGGTTTGCCTTGGAAACAAACAGGGATCATTCTGTCATTTCTGAGATTGCATCCAAGTACTGCATTTTGGACTCTCTTGTTGATTGTGATGGCTACTCCCATTTCGTCTAAGGGATTCCTGCCCACAGTAGTGGATATAATGGTCATCTGAGATAAATTCACCCATTCCAGTGCATTTTAGTTCGCTGATTCCTACAATGTCGGCATTCACTCTTGCCATCTCCTGTTTGACCACTTCCAATTTGCCTTGATTCATGGACCTAACATTCCAGGTTCCTATGCAATATTGCTCTTTATAGCATCGGACCTTGCTTCTATCACCAGTCACATCCAAAACTGGGTGTTGTTTTTGCCTTGGCTCCATCCCTTCATTCTTTGTGGAGTCATTTCTCCACAGATCCCCAGTAGCATGTTGGCACCTACCGACCTGGGGAGTTCCTCTTTCAGTATCTTATCATTTTGCCTTCTCATACTGTTCATGGGGTTCTCAAGGCAAGAATACTGAAGTGGTTTGCCATTCCCTTCTCCAGTGGACCACATTCTGTCAGACCTCTCCACCATGACCAGTCTGTCTTGGGTGGCCCCGCACGGCATGGCTTAGTTTCATTGAGTTAGACACGACTGTGGTCCTGTGATCAGATTGGCTAGTTTTCTGTGATTGTGGTTTCAGTCTGCCCTCTGATGCCCTCTCTGAGTGCCTACCGTCTTACTTGGGTTTCTCTTACCTTGGACATGGGGTATCTCTTCACGGCTGCTCCAGCAAAGCGCAGTCACTGCTGCTTACCTTGGACGCGGGGTATCTCCTCACAGCCGCCGCCCCTGACCTTGGACGCGAGGTATCTCCTCACAGCCGCTGCCCCTGACCTTGGACGCGGGGTATCTCCTCACAGCCGCCGCTCCTGACCTTGGACGCGGGGCAGCTCCTCACAGCCGCCGCTCCTGACCTTGGACGCGGGGCAGCTCCTCACAGCCGCCGCCCCTGACCTTGGACGCGGGGTATCTCCTCACAGCCGCCGCTCCTGTGCCGGTGCAGCCGCCGCTCCTGCAGCTGCTCAGCTGTCGCTCCTCCTCCAGCACAGAGTAGGCATTCAGTAAATATTAGTTCTCTATGGATTTTATTTCTCCTATGGAGTCACTCTTAGAGATTTTAATTTTCCTGTGAATTTTCAATTATATCAACTTTTTCTTGTCTCTTAACAATGTTCATCAGAAAAGAAGAATTAATAAACATTGGAGCTAATTTGGTCAGGTCAGGTGAGATGCTTGTGCTCAGTCTTGTCAACTCTTTGTGACGCCATGGACTGTAGCCCACTAGGTTCCACGGTCCGTGGGATTTTTGTATATGTTCCTATTATATAATCACCATGGTATCCAGTCTCTCAACTGAGAGCAAATATATTTATAGGGAGAGAAACTACTGCTTTGCTCTCTTATTAAGGTGTGCTGTTTCTTATTTTGTCTTTCATCAGTAAATACTGTTTTCTGATGATTCTGAACATAAGTGTGATTGGGGGCTCTACTTTGAGAGAATCAGCAAGTTTTACTAAATGTTAGGCAACCTCATCTTTCACTTTTAAAGAGTATGGATATATGGCTTCATCTAAAGATTGAATATTAAATGATGTCAGGGCATAAAAATGTTAGTATTTTCATATTGTATTTCTTTTTGTAACTTCCTTTTAATGACCAATGCCCTAGTAGTCAAACACTGAAATTAGGTTTTTGCTATGGAATGAAAGATGAGTGAAATTCAAATGTGTTTTTAAAAATGTAAATCCATTTTCACTTATTAAGAGTACTAAGTGTTTAATTGAATGTAGAACATATCACTTATTGCAAATAAATAAACAATTTTAGTAATGAAAATGTAAAAGCTACCATGGTATTGCGTATCATTATCTAAATTATGTCCATTTAATGATCAAGATTCAATAATGGCACCCAGAAAATACATCCACAGCAGTTAGTAATCTGCCTACAGTGTGAAATTCTGGACAGGTTATATGTGTGTGGTATTTCAGTCCTCCTCCCCAGCACATTTCAAAGTAGCTTTTGTTGTGAGAATTTTGAAAGCCACAGGAAAACATGTCTTGTGAGTTTTCTTCAATTTTGAAAAGGCTGTGGGTATGGTAACTCATTACTTGAATCTACTAGGAACTTTGACTTTGATGTACATAATTTCTTAATTTGTGGTATATAAGGAGTCTTAGTATATGACTGTACAATGTTTACCCTGCAACCCTGAAAAAAAGAATAAAGCAGCTCACCCAGGTCAGCTTCCTGTAGGGTTAATTGGAGAAAAAAAATCAGGTTATGTAACTTGTGTTAAAACTGTGATTCTAGAAACGGAGATAAATAACATTATGTGGATTTTTTTTTTAAATTACTTTCTTTGTGACTAATTTTAGAATTGCTCTAAAATATTAATTGTACTCACCTATTTTTTTTAAAAGCAACTCTGTGTATATATGTGCATGTGATTCATATATCAGGGTTTTTTAACATATGGAACATCATATTAGTATAAAGGAACATTCTTTTATTCTCCAAAGTAACAAGCAGTACAGACCTGTTACAGAGTAACTGCAGGTAGGATTGCATGGAATTGTGAGTCAAAGTCACTCAGTCATATCTCTTTGCCACCCCATGGAACTCTCCAGGCCAGAATGCTGGAGTGGGTAGCCTTCCCTTCTCCAGGGGATTTTCTCAACTCAGGGATCGAACCCAGGTCTCCAAAATTGCAGGTGGATTCTTTACCAGCTAAGCCACCAGGGAATCCCAAGAATACTGGAGTGGGTAGCCTATCCCTTCTCCAGTGGATCTTCCCGACCCAGGGATCGAACTGGTGTCTCCTGCATTGCAGGCAAATTCTTTATCAGCTGAGCTACCAGGGAAGCCCTTGTATCATTCAGAATATGTCAATCTGCCCAAAGAATGTCCAGGATATAACTGAATTTCCTAACAAAGAAGAAAAAAGTAAATCAATTATGTTACTTAGTCTACACAACTGAAAATGTAATTAAATAGTTACCCCTGTGCAAAGTAGACAAGTAAAGAAAATACTAACAAATCACACTTGAAACTAAATTTTAGGTCTAAAGAATACTTGACTGTCTATGTTCCTGGTAAACATGGGCCAGTCATATCTACATACTTAAAGCTTGTCACCTTTGTGTTCCAGGAAATACTCATCATTGTATGTGTAGACATTAGGTTTGGGTTTGACTGTGTTTAACAAGAAAGATAATGTGTTAGATTCAGCCTAAAAAAAAAAAAAAAAAAGGCAAAATATAGTAAAGGTTTATTTTTCCCTCACATAAATTCATAGGTAGGCTGTCTAGGGCTCCTGTGGTAATTCCACAGTTTTATCATGGCTCATATTTTCTTCTTTGCCATTCTTGGTTTGGCGTTTCCAAATTTAAGGATGGAAATGACTGTTAGAGTTCCAGCTATTATATCAACATTCAAGGCTATGCTAACTCCTCCTGTTTAAGGAGAATGTCCCATGGGCACATATCAATACATATTTCTGCTTATTTGTCATTGGCTGCACTTAGGTATAGGACCACACCCAACTGTACAGGTATGCTTGGAGATAGGAGAGGCAAAAACAACAACAAAGAGGTTTGCAAATTGCAGCTTCCAATCAAAGAAGCATATTTGCATGAATTTAATAGGGGAAAGGGACTACTGATCCCACTTACTCACAAGGACAGTAGAGCCCATGAGCAGTGGCACATTTGTATTGGGAAGGACAGCAAGTAGAGTTAAAGATGGAAGGGAAACTTACTGGAAAAAAAAAAAGAGAGAGAAAAACTACAGCAAATTTGTTTAATTATTCTTTCAACTGCGTGTTAAAAATGATACCTCTATCCTTTTTAAAATCACACATTGTAGTAAAGAAGTCTGAAAATCAATACATATTACATTGGATTCCATAAATACTGTGGCATTTTTGTTTTCTTCACTGTGCAGTTTATAACACATGACTAATATATCGAGTCTGAGTAAGAATTTGATATTTATTTATAATTTATGATCACATTTATTTGATGGTACCTCTGCTAATAGTAGTCATACTGACAGAAATTACAGAATTCAAGTGGATGGTCATTATGTCACCTTGAGATAGAAGCAGTTTCACCAAAGGAATTTCATTCTCTCTATAAAAAAATCTTATGCAACATTTTGTTTTCTATGGCTTTCCTTTTCGTAATTTCTTCAATTTATTTAATTAGGCATGCAGCATACAACCCCACTTGGTCAACAAGTAAATACTTTCTTTGAGGGAAAAAACGTTCTCTCAACCTACTGATGAGGAAAAAAAGTTTATTTGTGTGTGTGATTTTATAAATGATATTTTAAATGTGTGTAAAAATGAACTTTTGGTAGCTGAATACATAGGTGTGATTTCATGATGAAAGTATGAATGGGGATTAGTTTTACTTGTCCTCACTGTATAGATAACAGTTGAAGTTGTATCTGGCTTAGCAACCCCCAAAATAAAAGAAGGCTGTGGACTAATGTTTGTATATAAAAGAGTTTAAGCAAAGTGATGAGCTAAAGATGTAGTAATCAATGCTGGTCAAAGATGCAGCAGAAAGGTTAAGTAAAGCAGAAATTGGAGTACTAGGAAATCATAAAATAATATGTCATCTTATCCTCTGAGTTGAAATGCTTAATGCTCAATAGTTCATCATTCCGTTGAAACCAGGCTCATTCCAATGAGTAAAACAATGCAAAAGAGGTGGAACTAATAAGTATACAGGACTCTCTAATAAGTCTCATGCCAAAGGAAGGCAATGAGACAGACATTGGGCCTAGTAAAGATTAATATATATCTGTGCTGTCCAATACGGCAGTCACTAGCTATATGTGGCTGTTGAGCACTTGAAATGTGCTGAGTTTAAGTTGATATGGGCATGAGTAAAATATACACTGGAATTCAAAGAGTTGGTATGAGAAAAATTGCAAAGGACCTGATTGAAATTTTCATACTGATGATATTTTGAATCATTTTTACACATCATATGAAATATATATTATTCATATAGTCTTCACCTATATTTTTAGTTTTTTAACATATTGGCTAAAATTTTTGAAATTGTATATTTGGCTCATATTTTAATCTATAGGATAGTCAGTGTTGGTCTGTACTCTGATTCCAATTTGCCACCTCAATTTTTAACAATAATATATGAGGGAAAATCAGGAGCCATTCTAAGGACTATAATTTTTCCCACATTTACTTAGAGGTGTAATTTGTTATAATAGGAGGAACATGAGCCTCTGCTACTAACTAGCTATACAACCCCAGGAAAGTTATTTAACTTCTGTGAGCTTTGATTTCCTCATCCATAAAATGAGAATCATAATACTCACCACACAGGGTAATCATGAGGATAAGATGTGAATGCAAAGGACTTTGCAGAGTCCATGCCACATAATTTGCACTTAATAAATGTTAGTCACTTTCTCTCCTTACTATGAATTGTAACAGTGGTAAAAGAAACAGAATTGATCTGATATTTTGAGACTATAAGTCTCAAAATTAAAGGAATATGGGGAGCAGGATGAACTGAAAAGTGAAGCCTGGGGAGCAGAGTAAGAATATCAATAAAGATTATTGAAAAAGAAAACCAAAATCTTCCAAGGTTGAAAAACAACCAAAAATTAACCTTAGCATTTTTGGAAAGAAGAAAAATAAAATATAGAAATACTTACTTACACACACACACACACACACACACATATGTATACATATGTGCTTACACATAAGTATGTATTTTTCTCAGCAGGCTATGTAAAACAGTGTATATGTAATTGTTTTATTTAGAAATGTACTACATAGTTTCATTTGTTGTTCAGTCCCTGAGTCATGTCTGACTATTTGTGACTCCACGAACTACAGAATGCCAGGTTTCCCTGTCCTTCAATATCTCCTGGAGTTTGCTCAAATTTATTTCCATTGAGTTGGTGATGCTATCTAACTGTCTTATCCTTTTCTGGCCCCTTATTTTTTGCCTTCAATCTGTCCCAGCATCATGGTCTTTTCCAGTGAGTTGGCTCTTCACATCAGGTAGCCAAAGTATTGGAGCTTCAGCTTCAGCATCAATCCTTCCAGTGAATACACAGGGTTGGTTTCCTTAAGGATTGACTTGTTTGATCTCCTTACTATTCAAGGGACTCTCAAGAGTCTTCACTCCAGCACCACAATTTTAAAACATCAATTCTTTGGTGCTCAGCACTCTTTAGGGTCCAACTCTCACATCCATACATGACTACTGGAAAAACCATAGCTTTGACAGATGGACCTTTGTTGGCAAAGTGATATCTCTACTTTTTAATATGCTGTCTAGGTTTGTTATCACTTTCCTTCCAAGGAGCAAGCATCTTTTAATTTCATGGCTGAAGTCACCATCTGCAGTGATTTTAGAGCCCAAGAAAACAAAATCTGTCACTATTTCCACTTTTGCCCCCTTCCATTTGTCATGAAGTGATGGGACTGGATGCAATGGTCTTAGTTTTTTTAATGTTGAGTTTGAAGCCAGCTTATTCACTCTCCACTCTCACCCTCATCAAGAACTTTAGTTTCTCCTCAGTTTCTGCTGTTGTGAGGTTGTTGATATTTCTCCCAACTGTCTTGATTCTAACTTGCTTCATCCAGTCTGGGATTTCCCATGATGTACTCTGCATTGAAGTTAAATAAGCAGGGAGAAAATACATAGCCTTGTCATATTCCCTTCCCAACTTTAAACCAGTCAGTTGTTCCACGTCTGGTTCTAACTGTTGCTTCTTGACCCACACATAATTTCTCAGGAGACAAGTAGGATGGTCTGATACTCCCTCATTAAGAGTTTTCCACAGTTTGTTGTGATCCACCCAGTCAAACACTTTAGGGTAGTTAGTAATACAGAAGTAGATATGTTTTTCTGGAATTTTTTGCTTTCTCCATGAGCCAGTGAATGTTGGCAATTTAATATCCGGTTCCTCTGCCTGTTCAAATCCCAGCTTGTAACATCTGGAAATTCGCAGTTCATGTACTGCTAAAGCCTATCTTGAAGCATTTTGAGCATATCCTTGTTAGCATGTGAAGTGAGCGCAATTGTACAGTAGTCGGAACATTCTCTGGCATTGCCCTTCTTGGGATTGGAATGAAATTTGACCTTTTCCAGTCCTGTGGCCACTGCTGAGTTTTCCAAATTTGCTGGCATAATGAGTGCAGCACTTGAACAGCATCATCTCTTAGGATTTTGAACAGCTCAGCTTGAATTACATCACATCTAGCTTTGTTTGTAATAATGCTTCCTGAGGTCCACTGAATTTTATACTCTAGGATATCTGGCTCTAGGTGACTGACCACAGAATTATGGTTATCCAGGTCAGTAAGAACTTTTTGTATAGTTCTTCTGTGTATTCTTGCCACCTCTTCTTAATCTCTTCTGCTGGAACTGTCCTTTATTTTGCTGATCCTTGTATGAAATGCTCCCTTAATAGATCCAATTTTCTGGAAAAGATGTCTAGTCTTTCCCATTCTATTGTTTTTTTTCTAATTTTTGCTTTGTTTTTTAAGAAGGCCTTCTTATCTCTCCTTGCTGTTCTCTGAAACTCTGCATTCAGTTGGGTATCTTTTCTCCCTTGTCTTTCACTTATCTTCTTTCCTCAGCTACTCTTAGGTACTTTCCTCAGCTACTCAACCTCCTCAGACAACCACTTTGCCTTCTTGCATTTCTTTTTCTTTGGAATGATTTTGATCACTGATTCCCATATAGTATTACAGATCTCTGTCCCTAGTTCTTCAGGCACTTTGTCCACCAGAACCCTTGAATCTATTCATCACCTTCACTGTATAATCATACAGGATTCGGTTTAGGTCATACCTCAATGAATGGTTTTCCCTACAGTCTTCAATTTAAGCCTGAATTTTGCAATAAGGAGTTCATGATCTGAGCCACAGTCAGCTTCAGGCCTTGTTTTTGCTGACTGTGTAGAGCTTATCCACCTTCAGTTGAAAGAACATAATCAGTCTGATTTCAGTATTGACCATCTGTTGATGCCCATGTATAGATTCATCTCTTGGGTTGTTGGAAAAAGATATTTGTTATGACAAGCATGTTCTCTTGATAAAACTCCTTTAGCCTTTGTCCTGCTTCATTTTGTACTCCAAGATCAAACTTACCTGTTACTCCAGGTATCTTTTGACTTCCTATTTTTGCATTCCAATCCCCTATGAGGAAAAGGACATCTTTTGGGGGTGTTAGTTCTAGAAGGTCTTGTAGGTCTTCACAGGACCAGTCAACTTCAGCTTTTTCAGCATCAGTGGTTGGGGTATATACTTGGATTATTGTGATGTTGGATGGTTTACCTTGGAAATGAACCAAGTTCATTATGTCATTTTTGAGATTGCACCTAAGTACTGCATTTCAGACTCTCTTGTTGACTATGAGGACTACTCCATTTCTTCTAAAGAGATTCTTGCCCACAGTAGTAGATATAATGGTTATCTGAACTAAATTCTCCTATTCCTGTCCATTTTAGTTCAGTGATTCCTAGGATGTCAATGTTCAATCTTGCCATCTCCTGCTTGACCACTTCCAATTTACCTTGGTCATAGACCTAACGTTCTAGGTTTCTATGCAATATTGTTCTTTACAGCATTGGACTTTACTTCCATCACCAGTCACATATACAACTGAGCATTGTTTCCACTTTGGCCCAAGCACTTCATTCTTTCTGGAGCTATTAGTAATTGTCTTCTGCTCTTCCCCAGTAGCATGTTAGGTGTCTTCCAACATGGGGGCTCATCTTCAGGCATCATAATTTTTACCTTTTCATCTGTTCATGGAGTTGTCACAGCAAGAATACTGGAGTAGGTTGCCATTTCCCTCTTCTAGTGGACCAGGATTTGTCGGAATTCCTCACTATGTCTCATCCATCTTGAGTGACCCTACGTGGCATGGCTCATAATTTGTTGAGTTACACAAGCCTCTTCACATGATGAGGCTGTGATCTATGAAGATGGAGAATTGTAGTGTGATTATGTAAAAATTATATCTACTAGAAAGTGATAAATGGAGGAAGAAAATTTTATAATGATGCTGATAAAAGACAAAAAGAAAGACAAAGAGAGGGTCAAAAGAAATTTGCCAAAAGTCAAAATAGTCTAGTTAGCATACACTGTCCATAATTTTCTTTCTCAGCCTTGACTTGCCTCTATGGAATGGTCCAAAATAACTCTCTCCACAGTGCTCAAGAACATAGTCATGAATAAGTGTAACAAAAAGCCCTGCCTTCAGGGTGCTTGTGTTTTGAGACAATAAAATAAATTAGTAAAGCATATGTTACTAGTTCAAAGGAAAAAAAAATCAGAGCAGGCTATAAAGGTTTGGGGTGAAGATCGCAGTATTAGATAGAGTGAAAAAGCAAGGCTGACTGAAAAGGTGACATTAAAAATAATAGAAAGCAAGTAAGTGAGCAAGTCATAGGAATTTCTGAGGGAAACATTTCAGATAACAGCATGAGTAAAGATTAAGATTTGGAAACATTGAAATAGTGCGGACGCCAATGTGACTGGAGCCCAGTAAAGGGATTAGTTAGAAGGTATAAGGTCAGTAAGTAAACGGTGAGTGGGGAGATCATCTGGGACTTGAAATAACCTGACTTGACTTGACATGACTAGAAGTGTCTCAACTTGGATTGATTGATATGCCTTGACTTCACTTAGCTTGGCCGGAACTTACTTGATTAAATTTTCTATTGAAGGTCATATAAAGGTTTGACTTTTACTCTGTATGAAATGGGGATTTTTGGGTTTTGAACAGAAGTGTCACATGATCTTAACTTCTGTTAAATAGAACAACGCTGGGTGCCTTTCAAAAGGAAGATATAAAGGGCTAAGACTGGCATGTTAGCAGTACAGACAATTGGTCAGATATGGGATATAAAAAAAGAGAGAGAGATTTCAAGGTTTTGGTCTGAGCAATTTGAAATATAAAGTTGTCGTTTACTGAAGTGGAAAAGGTGGTGGAATAATAGATTGGGACAGAGGAGTGAAAATGATCAGAATTTTTTTAAAGGAAATATTATATTTGAGATGTCTATTAAATATTCAAGAACTTTAGGAAATATGTGTCTGGAGTTAATGGGATATGGTCCAGCTAGCGAGATATATATTGGGAGTCATCAGTATATTGATGGCATGTAAAGTTATGGGATTGGATGAAATCTCCATAGAGCCAGATAAGGACATATGGATGTGGGAAGGGAAAAGAAGGGATGGAAAGATTAGAAACAAAGCAGTCTGAGGAAGAATGACTATTCTGATATACTGAGAGTCAAGCATTCAGGATATTAAAATTTATAAGCATCACCTAGGTCATATGTTGGTACTGGGTCATGTGAGATGAGAATTAGTAATTGATCTTTAATTTAG
This sequence comes from Cervus elaphus, assembly GCF_910594005.1. Lineage (NCBI taxonomy): Eukaryota > Metazoa > Chordata > Mammalia > Artiodactyla > Cervidae > Cervus > Cervus elaphus. The sequence continues at coordinate 50,602,474 of NC_057832.1, forward strand.
CAATAAATTAAAAACATACAGGTCAGTTTTGATGGAAAGGGAGAAATTTTGATTGGAGAGAGGTCAAGAAAATATAGAAATAGGAAAATCAGAAATAGTAATCAGAGAAGTTTGGGAGAGGAGTGATAGTTTTATTATAATGAGAGGAATAAATCCAGGACAGAAGCTGAGAGGTGAAGTGTAATGGAGAGTTGTGGGTCTTTTTTTTTTTTTTTTTTAATAAGATAAGATAAATAGAAGAATACTTCATGCTCTTGATAATGATCTAAAAACAAGAGATTAATGTGGATGATGTAGCAGAAAGGTAAGAATTTCTGGAATCTTTACTAGGGTGAGAGAGGGAGGGATCTACTGGCGAAGCAAAATGACTGACCTTTTTTAGGGTATATTTTGCTTGTAGTAATACATTTTATCTGATAAGGGTCACAGATGAAACTGAATTGATAAATGCTTTGTGGAACCTTTAAGAAATTAATTTTTGGTTGCCTCTCTTTTTCCCAAGGAAATAGGAAGCAAGATCATCAACATTACTTGCTAATGACCCTCTTCCTCTCTGTCCTCTGTTTGACCAACTCTTTCTTTAATCCTTCCTTACCCATATTTAGTTAATTACCCTTAATAGACTCAAGTGCGGTCTGAAAATAAAGTGCACTAGAATTTCCTGGAATATTTATTAACATGAGGATACCTGGGTTCCACTCAAGACCTAATAAATATCCCTGAGAAGTGGAGCCAGGAGTTTGGATTTTCACCAAGGTTTCATGGTATTTGTGATGCACAGTAAATTTTGAACAGCACTACCCTTTCCCCTCTTTTGTTTGCTTCAGTGATAAATGCTTTACCCTCTTTCTTCCCTCTGTGAATTGCTGTGTCTTTAGAAGAATGTTTTCATCTGTATTTGGTAGAGTTTTAGACACATTGAATATAGTTGAATATCTACCACTGGTGGAGATATTTTTCTAATTGTATTCTTTCCTGATCATATTCAGGAACTGAAGAAAAATTATTCCCACATGTTATGAAAACAAGTATACCTGAAGAACTTTTCCCAGATTCTAAATAAACATCATAAATAATGAAGTACCTGATAAACTATATTACAAGTAAATCATGTCATCTACTGATTATATACTGTCTCTGTTGAAACTAGAACACTGAAGTTTACTAATAAAAATGGTTATGTCTCATGTTACTTCATATGCTGATTCCTTAACAAATGTTTAATAGCAGGAAAATGAATCAAATCACTCCACATATTTTAAATTACAACAAACTCTAAGTACAATGCATATATTTTTAAACATAACCGTGGCAAATTTAAAGAAAATGCAGCCAAAAGAAAAGAAGTAAGTAAGGAAGAAAGGGAGGGAGAGAGAAAGGAAGAAAGAGAGAAAAAAACTAAACCAGTTCTATTTTCAAGCACATATTTTTAAGGGTTTGTCTACATATATTACCTTTTATTATTTTTCTATCATACATGTTATAATATTTAAATAATCAGTTTAAATAACATGTTGAGATTTTTAGGTAAAAGAAAATATCTATCAGAATTAAATCAAATAGACAAATCATGGAAAAGATGTACAAAATGACAATGGTTATCCTTAGAAAATTGTATGACAAATAATGTTATGTATATATTTGAGGTCATGACCTTGAATATACTTGAGTGAAAGAATGTAGAGGAGGGAGCATGGAGGGTTGATGAGAATGAAGTAATTTTAACTAAGGCTTTGTTTTCCCTTGTCAGTGAATATTTTATTTTTAATCAGGGTAAAAGAAAGATGTGCTAAATTTTTTATTAATTCTGAAATTCGTATTATTCTGGATAAATATTCTAGATAATTGTAGCAAATTTTATTCTTACAGTGTTGTTACTACTATTTTCTGATTTTAATGTAACCCTTATTTTTTTAAAGAAATGATTATTACTTTATAGTTAGCTTGCTTAGCCTCTGAGAATAATGCTGCATATACCTACTAATGCCCAACAAAAATGGGGTCAGGTGGAAAAACTGAAATCGTTCTTATTTACTTAATAATTTATTTAAGTCATGTCTTCCTTTGTATCATGATTTCTAAAATATGTTTTCAAATTACTTTAAGCAATTAGTGGTTTAGTGTTCAGCTGTCTCAATAGATATATTCCTGCTCTTTTATTTGTTTGTGTACAAGAACACCTTTCTGCTAGTTGAAGTGGGATTTGAAATTGCAGCACCAGCAGGCAATTTCTTGGACAAATTACTATTTGGGCCACTAATGTTGAGGAAGGGAAGAATGTTTATTGCACTATTGAGCTTGCTCATGCTTCCACAGCCAAGATCATGCCAGAGGCCACAGTGCTGGGAAACAGTCCAAGAGAAGCTGTACACCTTCTGTTTCGAGTGACTTGTCTCTATACTGAGAACACATGCTGGTGTTCAGAAAGAAAGAGCTCAGTCTATTTTGTATGAGCAGTGGGAAAATTTAGCTACATGTGTTGACAAGATCAACATATCCATGACTATACAGATATGAAATATAACATCTAGTTGATTTCTTCTTAAAACTATTTCAGTATCATTTTGTAATACTACACGTTATTTTCGCATGCATAAATATAGCAATACACTTTTATTTCACATGCCATCCTGAAGTGATTCTGTTTTCTTTTCGACACTGACCTATAAACTGGTTCCCACCCCAACAGCCCAAAGATAGCATGCGTGATTTTAAAATAAACAGTTTAGCCATATTTTTCTGCAGAAATGTGAGATCCTACTCAGCAATTCTATGGTGAATGAAAAAGAAAAGGTGCTACCAGTATTATAGCCGTATTTGTTTTCATATTTTAGAATAAGACAGTGTCAAATCCTTAACCTAAGATGGAGATATTAAAAATTGTTTCAAGAAAATTAAGTATTTATCCAGATATTGAATATGGTGGTAGTGGTTTAGTTGCTAAATTGTGTCTGACTCTTCAGACCCCACGGACTGTGGCCTGCCAGACTCCTGTGCCCATGGGATTTCCCAGGCAAGAGTACTGGAATGGGTTGCCATTTCCTTCTCCAGGAGATCTTACTGACCCAGGGATCGAACCTGGACTTCCTGCCTGCAGGCAGATAGTTATTGACTGAGCCACCAGGGAAGCCCCCAACTTTGAATATACCGATGGTTTAATCCTTTAAGTGAATCCCAACAGGGGACTTTGGCCAAACTCTTTTGATGTCATTTTATACTTCAAAACCATATTCTTTTAACCAAAAAGTTGTGTCTAGTTAAGAATCTATGAGTTCAAAAATTATCTTAAATCCTCTTTTGAAGCTCCTTATCCCCAGGGTTAATATCATATGCTTATTTGTTCTGCTCATAATGAATGAAAAGAAATCCAATTGCATGTACCTTTTCCTTAAGTGACTTTAGATGAAAACTATTTTCCCACAGATGGTGCATATGGGTATGGAGGAAAATTAGAGTTACCTAAGTAGTAATTTCTCCACTTTTGTAAGTCACTCAGTCATGTCTGATCTTTTTTGACCCCTTGGACTGTAGTCTGCTAGGCTTCTCTGTCTTTGGGGTTTCCTAGGCAAGAATACTGGAATGCGTTGCCTTTTCCTTTTCCATGGAATCTTGCCAACCCAGGGATTGAACTCATGTCTCCTGCATTACAGGCAGATTCTTACTGCTGAGCCACTGGGGAAGCTCATAGCCTGACACAATTTGCATTCTGAGGTTCACTGTTCACACTCACAATTAATGTTGAAAGTTTCTGAAACAGACAATTACACAAGATTTACGTGAAAAAGGAAAAAAGAATGCTGTATCATGACAGTAAAGTTCAGTAGAGCCAAATTCAGATTGTCACATGTAAGGTCAAGGACCCATCTATGCACGTATCACAAAATGAAATATAGGTCTGTGGTTTTATACCAAAGGAAAAAAGCAACTTTATATTATAGGAAGATTTAGTTCAATCTCTAAAGTTTTTAATATGCCTCACCCAAGGGGTATTAGATTCCTTTGAAAATAATTACTTATTTTAGGGTGAAAACCAAGATATAAAAAAATGGCTGAAAAATCAAAATAAGATGATAAATAGTTACATGGTCACATTAGTTTTAAGATCAATAATGGTAGTTCAGGGCAAAGAGACAAGTAGAATAAAAGTTGTAGAGGAACAAGATATGATTGTATTATTAATAATGTTCTTCCACTGGACTCTTCGTTAGTCAAATTCTACTTCAGGTGTTATAGCCATTATTTTTTACCCCATTTTAAAGAGAATGCAGTTAGAACACTGGACAGAATCCAAAGAAGAATGTATTCCTTAAGTCTTTATTTACAAATATAAAGGAGAGGTTATGTTGAAGTGACTGAGCTTATACTCTGAAAAAAATGTACATATTATTTTCTGTAAATACCTAAATACAATCATTTTGAAAAACCTATTCTACATTCTAATATCAGTCTCCAAATCATCTTTTCTTTTAGAACTGATAGCTCTAACCAGTGAGCCAATAAAATGATAATGAAGGATATTGTATTCTTTCTCATTTAGTATTCCACATCTACATTTTTTTTCTACTGACGTTCCCTCATCTCTATTTTCCCTCAGTGTTCTGCATCATCTAGTCCATAGTGATGGGGGAGGCATTTTTAAATACACTTTAATGTTAAGGATGAATTTCTGGTTAAAACCTGATCATGTCGTAGACTCCCCTCTTACCTCGATACATGGGGACCTTGACCTTTCCTGGGTGACATCATTAAACATTCTCTGGTCTCTTGGCTCAGGTGTACAGGAGGAGTGTAACTATTTAATGAATTTCTCCTCAATGTCAGGTGGACTCTAGGCTTTGGATATTTTGTAAGGGCTCATGTTGGTCTTTCTGGTATTTTCTGTCACTACAGAGTAGTCACAGGGCTTGAGAATCTGAGGAGGAAATCAGTATTGGTGCTTTTCCATGACATCTTCCTAGTTTTACACTCAGCACTCAGTAGCAGTATCTGGGCAGTGTACATTTTTTTGGGCTTAGAAAACCAGAAAGGAAGACCTGGGATCAGATTAAATCATGCAAGTTTTCAGCTATATACAGCTTCATGGTTCAGGTTTAGTACATTAGAATGACATACATATAAAGAGTATAGTGCTACTTGTTGCTGGAGCTTTTTCAGGAATAATAAACTATGTTTCCTAGCAGTTTCAGTTCAGCAGATTTCAGTCTTCCTCCACCCCTTACCAAAATGCCCAAGGAATAAGACTATAACATGAGTAACAGTGTTCATGAACTTTGTGATTATCAATATGAAACTGACATTCTCCCTAACCCTTTCCAGCTCCCAGTTTGTGTGTGATTTGATGATTTAGATATTTAAAACCTTGAGTAATTTAAAATAAAATCCCACAGGTAACAACTATACTCTCTAGAAGACTACACACACATACATATACCAAATGCAACAATCAGCACTTTAGGCATTACCTTCCTATCAGTTATTATCAGGATTTACATTGGATGGAAACTGATGATGACAATAGAGAGCATGAATGAAAATTATGTCTCCTCCAGCCTCCTCATCTACCAGAAAGGACAATATTCATGCCCAATTTGATTGCTTATATGCATAATACACACACACACACACACACACACACACACACACATGCACACATATATATACCATGTTTCAGAGATATTTTAGATGAAAGGCAAGACAAGATGACCTTAATGTCATTCCTGATTATATTAGTCTGTAAATAGCATAAGATCTTATCTCAGAGCTATCAATTCATGATGTGATTTATTAACCAGTGGCAGTTACTTGGATAACTATTTTTAGGAAGGTTAAGTGATATTGAAAATATTGATAGAGTTCAATAATAGATTTTCATTCATCAGATTATTTGATTGCAGAATCAACAAATGAATTCAAACAAACCATCCTTTAAATTCTTCTGGGCATCATTGATAATTTAAGATTTAATAGATATATTCTTATTTACCAAAATTCACCATTAGAAGTACGTTTTATAGGTATATGTTTTGTAATGAGCTTAGAATTAATGAAAATACTTTGGCACAGATGATTATTTTCTATAAATCCTCCAATGAACTAAATCATAAATAAGTGAGATCACCATTTTAATGTTATATATATTACCAAAAGTACTACAGTGTTTAAAAATAACATTGATATTATCCAATATATGTTTTCTAGAGGAAGGATAATTAAAGGAAATTATATAAACTATCAATACTTGATATTTAGAACTAACTACAGAATTTGAAGTTTTAAAACAGCAGTTAAGAAGATAAATATAAATGGCTATCATGACTGTGAAAAGTGAAAGTGAGAGTTAGTTGCTCGGGTCCAACTCTTTGCAATCTATGGACTGTAGCCTACCAGGCTTCTCTGCCGATGGAATTCTCCAGGCAAGAATGTTGAAGTGGTTTGTCAATTCCTTCTCCAGGGGATCCTCCTGACGCAGGGACTGAACTCAGGCCTCCTGCATTGCAGGCAGATTCTTCCCCATGTGAGCCTCCAGCGAAACCCTGTCATGACTGTGGGACTCTTTAAGACTTTGCTAAGTTTGAGGTTTAATGAAATCTGAAGAAATAATGGAAATATATTTCTTTCAGTTCATTAATGTTTAAATATTATCTCATGTATAATTAAAATGATGTTGGTTAATGACTAGTAGTAAATTCTCTAATATCTATGTCAAATATGATCTATAACAAAAGTATATCTATTTTACCAAGGAAATTAATGTATCATACTTCTACTGCAATGCAGTGTTTGATGTTGGGGTATTCTAACATAGGGTAACCATGTTTTTATCATATGTCTGTGCTGTTTCCAGTCAATTACTGCTAATCTGAAAAATCATAAGCCCTCTATTACAGTGTCTACTTATGAGCAGAGTTCTCTTTTTAAAACCCCTGATTGTCTTGGTTCTTGGATTACTAATCTGTAATGGTTTCACAACACTTATAAATTCTCCATTCTTTAGCATATCTTATGAAAAGCTCAGCTGAGAAGCAATGTTTAGTGAAGGCTATTGAAGGCACATGTTATTTATTCATTTTAATGTACTTCAAACTCTGCCCTTGGCTCCAGTCAGCTACATCAAAGGCTGCTTTAGCCCACCTCTTCTTCTCTCTTGGCATCTCCTAGGGAATTTCACTATAAAGTTAAGCCCTCAACTTGTATATAAGGAATATGGGGAAAGAGAAATCAAACTTGTTGCTCTGTTAGTTGCAAAATGCTGCTGAAGATACTCACTGTATTACTAAATTTCTCCTGTATAAAATGTTATGTGTTCATTATCTCTTTTATTCAATGCAGAAGATACTATAAGGAAATGATATTCTAAGAAAATGAACTTCCTCCCATTTTTTCAACTGTTTATTTTTGTGTCTAAATTTAGAAAGGTTAAAATTAAGCTCTATCACAGCAAACATGCTGGTTCTTAAGATTACTGTATTTCACTGTCCTTGTTATCTTGATTCCCCTCTCCTTTTCACCAACCTGTTTTAACTTCTATAGTTAACTATCTTTGATTGGGTGTAAGCCATTTCAGATCCTTTCAAGAAAGGGATCGTTTGGGCAGTCAGTATCTTCCTTTACATGGTTTATGGGCTCTTCAAAATCTGCTTCCAACTTGTCTTCCCAGGGTTGTCTTTTAACATAAGTAATTCAGAACAGTCCAGTTTTTGTCATACTCCATGGAGTCTCCTCCTCTCCATCTCCAGGTGCAATATCTTCTTTTTCTTGAAGGCCACTGTTCCTTCCCATTCCCATTTCTCTGCCTGGGAAATTCCTTTTCACTCTTAAACACCCAAATCAAATCTTACATGAGTTCTCCCACCATCATCAGAAAGAATGCAACCTCCCTGGGTGGAATCCATAACATTTTGGTCATGTAACTGTTACAAAACCCAACACATTGCCTTATAATTACTTGTCTCTGTCTTTTTTTTTTTTTCTCTTTTTTAAAAATTAGGTTGTTAGTTCCATGAATTTAGAGCTTGCATTATTTTGCCAGAGCTGCCATAATAAAGTGTCACAGACAGGTTGGCTTATACACCAGAAATTTATTTTCTTAAATTCTGGAGGTGAGAAGTCTGAGATCAAGATGTCAACAGGGTTGTTTTCTTCTGAGGTCTCTTTTCTTGGCTTTAGATAGCTGTCTTCTTCCTGTGGCTTTACATGGTCTCCCTGTGTATGTATCTGTATCCAAATGTCCTCTATTATATTAATGGAGATATTTATTAATGGTATTTAAAAATATTTTTCAGTAACTTATAAAACCACTAGTATGATTCTTTTTATAATATAAAACAGCCAGAACACAATTTTTCACCAATGTTTTCCTTATGGAGTTTGAGTTTAATTTTTCAGTAAGGAACTTTCATAGTAATTTTGTTATGCTGCCACCAAGTGACACTGAAGTGAAACTGTTCCCAGTGTTCTGCAGAGTTCATGCTTTTGCTGAGATTGAGGATGTGAATCTCTCTTAAAAATTCTCAGAGACTCAGAGTTTTGGCGTTTTTACATTAAAAAAAAATCAGTTGCCCTTAGTAAACTAAAAATTTAAACAGTGTTTGAGGAAACATTGACAGTTTATTACATAGAGCAAATATTTTAAAGATAAGATCAGATTCATAGTTCACTGATAAAATATGCAGGCCCTATCCTCGTAAAACTAGACTGGCCTCACTTGCCCTAATACTTTTCTACCTCTCTTAGACCAGAGGAAAATGAAGTGGTGACATTGTTGCATTTGTCAAGTCAGATAAATTAAATAACTGGTAAAAAATAGAGCATTCATTAATCATTTTCCATCGGTTTTACCTTGCCTGAAGGAGTTTTTAAAGAGATAATTGAGAAGTGACTATATATTTAGCAAACAAAATGTGTTATGAATATTGTAAATAGTTATAACAAGAAAATCTCAAAGTTGTATTATTTATTGTTTTTTCCTTTGAATTTATTGCACATGATAACACTGATTATTTTAGCTTTAAATAACTTTGTCTTGATTTCATACCTAAGTACAGTAATATATTCTGCAGTCTTCCTCTTTTCTATCCATGTTTAAACTCTACTATTAAAATATATAGCACTGTTTCTGACATCAGTTCATATGAAAATAACTTTCTGACATCAGTTCATATGAAAATTTTAATGGATTTAAAATTAAGCTTGTCATTTACCTTTTTTCCTGTTTTTAAAGTTTAAATTTTCTGAGAAATTTGTAAATACTGTTGGATTTTTGGCACATAAAATTCCATCAAAAAAGATATTCTAATTCTCCAGAGAAGTTTATTAATTTACCTGCTAAGAAAGTCTAGCATAATCTGAATTTTTTAGTATATTGAGATATTAAACAAATTATATGATAACTTGTTCAAGCATGGTATTATCTACTATGTTCAAAGAGAATAACAGACTCCTTGACAAAGTATCCAAGGCTGTCTACTAAGTGACCTCATTATACATTTTCTGTATCATTTTCTGTCACCAAAACTGTTTAAAGGCAGTGGTCTTTGTATATATAGCATCACTACCATGCCTAAAACATAACAGACCTTTGAATAAATGCTTATTCAGTCACTAGGAGGCCTTGGAGAACTCATGAGTACAAGACTTTGCAGCCAGTTTGCACAGATTTCAATATTGTCTCTGTCATTTGAAAAATGACCTTGACCAAATTACTTAACCTTCTGTGCCACAGATTATTCATCAGTCAAATGGAAATGAATCATTGTCCCTAATTCATAATGTTGTCACTGAACATTAACATGACTTTTCATGCATTTAGTTGCAAAGTCTAATGTTAGATAAATGTTATCTACTGTTGCTACTATAGTGTTGTTTAGTCGCTAAATCTTGTCCGACTCTTTTGCAGCCCCATGGACAGCCCACCAGGCTGCTCTGTCCTGATATTCACCTGTAAAATAATTAAGTTGAACCTCTACCTTACACTATGTACAAAAATATAACTAAAATGTCAGAGCTAAAACTATAAACTCTTAGAAAAAATCATAGTAAATCTTCATGAGTTTAAATTTGGTAGTAGTTTCTTAGACACATTAGCAAAAGCACAAGTACCAAAAGATAACATAGATAAATGGACTTGACCAAATTAAAAAAAAAAAAAATTTCCTTAAAGGAAACCATCAAGAAAGTGAAGCAATACCCACAGAATGGATGAAAATATTTGTGATAATGTATCTGATAAGGGGTTTGTGTCCAGAATATATAAAGAAATCTCAGAAATCAACAATAGAAAAACAAACTTAAAAAAAAAAAAAGGATTTAAATAGATATTTCTTCAAAGACAACATATAAATGAGCAATAAGCATGTGAAAAGATGCTTAAACACCATTAAAAATTATAGAACTTCAAATCAAAAGCACAATGTGATACCACTTCATGTGATTTTCAAAAAAGGAAAATAGCAAGTGTTGGTGAAAATATGAAGAAATTGGAACTCTAATACATTGATAATGAGCATGGGGGAATGTTACCTTTTGGATACCAATGGGCATATAGGTGGGTGCCTCCCTTAAGCACTGGAAATATCCCAATTTATAACAAAAAAAGAGAAGGCCTGACTCAATAATTACAAACTCATCTTTAATAATCTGGTCATTAAGAAACAGATAAAAATCTTTTTAAAATGAAAAAAATTGTTCACGATTGAATTAACCATATAAGATAATAAAAATAATTGATGTTTGGTTTGAAAGGAAGGTGGTGAGTCTAGCTTTTGATATGTTACTTTTGAGGTTTTCATGTAGTACGAGAATACGAGTTCCATGAATACAGGAGCTATGTGTGTCTTGCTTATCACTGTAATCAATAATGGCAATAATATCATCCTTAAAATCCACTAAATATATTTATTAAATTAACAGAACCATTTCCAAGTATGCAGGAATTAGTTAACATTAGATTTTAAAGCTGAGTTGAGGAGTTGCGCTGGAAGTGCACTGTTTAATATATTTTCCTGAAAGTAATAATCAAAACTCTTGAGAGAGGATCAATCACTTAGGAAAATAATAGGCAGAACTGGAATTCTGCTCAGTATTGAAGCAATGGTTAAATGAAGAGCTTCTATAGCCCAATTTGGATTTTCAAAATTATTTTTCTATTTCCTAAGGTTTTTTTCATGTCAGTGTATGGCAAAAACCACTACAATATTGTAAAGTAATTAGCCTCCAACTAATAAAAATAAATGAACAAAAAAAAGAGAGTAATTACTTGATGCAAGGCAGATAAAAGAGTGAGCTAAGACTTAGAAAAACATTGTTAAGATTTCTAGAAAATACACTGCAGAAACATAAATTTTACATCATGCTCATAGTGCTTTGGAATAATTAAATCAACTCCCAAATGAGTTTATCCTGAAAACCAAATGGTCTGTTTGTCCTAGTCCAGTGGCAACTGAGCTCAAGAAATTCATCTATATTCTTAATCTCCTTTTACCACTAAATATAATGTCTTATCTCTGTCTAATAAAACCAGGTGATCTAGTGCAGAGATAACTGTTATTTCTTATATTACAAATCACCAATAATAGTCCATCAGAGAAGATTATATGAGTGTCTTATCTGTTACTTAATTGATGTCTCTATTTCAGTAACATGAGGTACATATTAAACTGCATGACCTTGTCCCAGAGGTATTAGTAAATATTAAGTACCCATATCATTGAGACATAATTTCCAATATAGCAAACTTCACACTCTCTAAGCTATCTGAAATGTTAACAATTGCTGCCCTCTCATGGAATCTGTAGTGGTGATATTATTTCAGCAGCAGAAGCAGTTATGAGAGGGAGGTGGTGCTTAATGAGGAGCGTGTACTGTATCTTGGCAGAATCAAACCTGGGCATAGAGATTCCTCATGTGTGCATAGTCAGTTGTGTAGGACTCTGTGACCCTATGGACTATCACTTGCCAGGCTCCACTGTCCATAGAATTTCCCAAGCAAGAATACTGGAGTTGTTTGCCATTTCCTATTCCAGGGACTCTTCCTGACCCAAGGATAGAACTCGCATCTCCTGTGTCTCCTGCATTGACAGGTAGATTCCTTACCACTGCTCCACCTGGGAAGATGCAAAACAATCTGACGACTGCGTACTCAGTTGCTAAGTCATGTCCAACTCTTTGCCCACCAGGTTTCTCTGTTCGCGGGACTTTCCAGGCAAGAATACTGGAGTGGTTTGCGGTTACCATTTCCTCCTCTAAGGGATCTTCCCAAACCGTGTTTCTTCTGTCTCCTTCACTGGCAGGCAGAATTTTTACCTGGGAACAGAGGAGGTCCTCAAATGCTGGGGTGCCTACTCGAATGGATGTGCAGGTGGTTGTGCATCTTTCAGCTCTTCAGAGGAGCAGAAGGCTGCATAAGCATATGGGCTTGCATAGCTTAGAAACAGTATACTGGGATATGAAAATGACACATGTGTGGTATTTGGCCAAGGGTCTGTAAATTTGATTCCAATTTCAGTTGGTTCCAAAAGCCATGACTTTGTTGTTTGGTAAGGAGCGCTGTGCCAGAGAGAGAAGTCCAAGTCTAGCACCTCATATGGTATCAGAGCTGCACCAACTTAACGATAACAATACCAAAAGCCTGTTTGGTTTTTCAGTTTGCTATATGTCTATTTTTGGTGCCTGGCTAAATAAAACACAAGATCCTTTCCTCTGTGAATCACAGCTGTTGTGTACCCATCACTATAAAGTAGTAAAATAACTGTCATTGTTTGTTTACCTTTTCTTTTTTATCTTTGGACATTTTCCTCTCAGGAGCCCACTTTTCTGAATTTTCCAAAGATCTCCAGAGCATCTGATTTATGTCTCTTGACCCAACATTAAACCTCATCAATAGCTAACAGTTGGTGAAATGATCATTTCTTTTACTAAAAATTCTAATTATAGGAATATATCCTAGGAAAATGAAAACATTTCTACAGAAATCCAAATGTAAAAGGATTATTTCTTTTGCAGGAAAAAGTAAATGGTCTTTAAATTTAATGTATTTGTTCCACCAAATCTAGGCTATGTTAAATATAGTGGAATAGTATATTTTTAAAAGGGATTTTCCAGATTAATAGTACTATAATTTGCTCTGTTCCTCTTCTCTCCATTCTTGCAAAAAGTAGGTAGCTCTTGGAAATGAATCTCCATGACTATTAATGTATTAAGGAATGTAGAAGCCCTGTGGAAGAAAACTGACATCTATTAACATACAGTAGCATTACTGTTCTAAACCAGTACATTCCAAACTTTAAAGTGCTTAAGAATTATATGGGGATTTTGTTAGAAGTATAGATGCTGACTCAGTATATCTGAGATAGAATCTGAAATTCTATGTTAGTAATAAACTCCCAAGTGAGGCTGATACAGCTGGATTCAAGGACCACAGTTTAAGGAGCACAGATCTCAAGAAAACATGCAGGGACCCAGATTACTATACCCAGCAAAGATCTCATTCGGGGAATAAGTGTAAATCTATGGCTGATTCATATCAATGTATGACAAAACCCACTGAAATGTTGTGAAGTAATTAGCCTCCAACTAATAAAAAAAAAAAAAAAAAAAAAAAAGATGAAGGAGAAATCAAAAGCTTTACAGACAAGAAAAAGCTGAGAGAATTCAGCACCACCAAACCAGCTCTTCAACAAATGCTAAAGGATCTTCTCTAGACAGGAAACACAGAAAAGGTTTATAAACTCAAACCCAAAACAACAAAGTAAATGGCAACAGGATTATACTTATCAATAATTACCTTAAATGTAAATGGGTTGAATGATCCAACCAATAGAGAAAGACTGGCTGAATGGATACAAAAATAAGACCCCTATATATGATGTCTACAAGAGACCCACCTCAAATGAAGGGGTACATACAGACAGAAAGTGAAGAGCTGGGAAAAGATATTTCATGCAAATGGAGACTGAAAGAAAGGAGTAGAAATTTATCAGATAAAATAAACTTTGAAATAAAGGCCATGAAAAGAGACAAAGCTGGACACTACATAATGATCAAAGGATTGATCCAAGAAGAAGATATAACAATTATAAATATATATGCAACCAACATAGGAGCACTGTAATATGTAAGGCAAATGCTAACAAGTATGAAAGGGGACATTAACAGTAACACAATAATAGTGGTAGACTTTAATACCCCACTCACACCTATGAATAGATCAACCAAACAGAAAATTAGCAAGAAAACACAAACTTTATATGATACAATGGACCAGTTAGACCTAATTGATATCTATAGGACATTTCACCCCCAAACAATGAATTTCACCTTTTTCTCAAGTGCACATGGAACATTCTCCAGGATAGATCACATCCTTGGCCATAAATCTAGCCTTGATAAATTAAAAAAATTGAAATCATTTCAATCATCTTTTCTGATCATAATGTGGTAAGATTAGATGTCAACTGCAGGAAAAAAAGAATGATCTCTGTTCGTTTCTGAGGCAAACCATTCAATAATACGGTAATCCAAGTCTATGCCCTGACCTGTAACACTGAAGAAGCTGAAGTTGAACGGTTCTGTGAAGACCTACAAGACCTTTTAGAACTAACACCCAAAAAAAGATGTCCTTTTCATTATAGGGGACTGGAATGCAAAAGTAGAAAGTCAAGAAACACCTGGAGTAACAGGCAAATTTGGCCTTGGAGTACAGAATGAAGCAGGGAAAAGGTTCATAGAGTTTTGCCAAGAGAATGCACTGGTTGTGGCAAACACCCTCTTCCAACAACACGAGAAAACTCTACAACACTCTACACATGGACATCACCAGATGGCCAACACTGAAATCAGATTGATGATATTTTTGCAGCCAAAGATGGAGAAGCTCTATACAGTCAGCAAAAACAAGAGCAGGAACTGACTGTGGCTCAGATCATGAACTCCTTATTGCCAAATTCAGACTTAAACTGAAGAAAGTAGGGAAAACCGCTAGACCATTCAGGTATGACCTAAATCAAATCACTTATGATTATACAGTGGAAGTGACAAATAGATTTAAGGGCCTAGAGCTGATAGACAGAGTGCCTGATGAATTATGGACGGAGGTTCGTGACATTGTACAGGAGACAGGGAGCAAGACCATCCCCAAGAAAAAGAAATGCAAAAAAGCAAAATGACCATCTGAGGAGGCCTTACAAATAGCTGTGAAAAGAAAAGAAGCCAAAAGCAAAGGAGAAAAGCAAAGATATAAGCATCTGAATGCAGATCTCCAAAGAATAGCAAGGAGGGATAAGAAAGCCTTCCTCCAGGATCAACACAAAGAAATAGAGGAAAATAATAGAATGGGAAAGACTAGAGATCTCTTCAAGAAAATTAGAGATACCAAGGGAATATTTCATGCAAATATAGACACAATAAAGGACAGAACAGGTATGAACCTAACAGAAGCAGTAGATGTTAAGAAGAGATGACAAGAATACACAGAAGAACTGTACCAAAAAGATCTTCACGACCCAGATAATCATGATGATGTGATCCCTCACCTAGAGCCAGACATCCCTGAATGTGTAGTCAAGTAGGCCTTAGGAAGCATCACTATGAACAAAGCTAGTGGAAGAGACGGAATTTCAATTGAGCTATTTCCAATCCTAAAAGATGATGCTGTGAAAGTGCTGCACTCAGTATGCCAGCAAATTTGGAAAACTCAGCAGTGGCCACAGGACTGGAAAAGGTCTGTTTTCATTCCAATCCCAAAGAAAGGCGATGCCAAAGAATGTTCAAACTGCCAAAGAAGTGAGCTCATTTCACACGCTAGCAAAGTAATGCTCAATATTCTCCAAGATAGGCTTGAACAGCACCCTCCTATCCATTTTTTAAAATTTCCTCTGCCTGATCTATAACTGATGCTCAGTAAATATTTTTGATTGATGGAATAAATACATTATTTTAGTTAAACCCTATTCTGTGGCTCTTGATGTATCTTATGTGATTATCAAACCCAAGTTGAGAAGTTTAAAGAACCTTCTCAAAACATAACCTCCATGGGAGAGTATCAGCGATCATTCTTTTTGATGTTATTTCTGCTCTTAATTGTAAAACAAAAGCCTATAGAAGCTATCTTGTGAGTGCACTACTCTTTACAGTCAGTAAAATGTAGTGCCATCCACAAGCTGTAGACTCAAGGTTTTAGGCCTCCACTTGTCTGAAGATAAGAAAAAGGGAAGGTGCTGCATTTGATAGAAAACACTTCCTCCTGCAGCCCGGTGGAGCATTGTGAGGAACTTGTTGCCTAAAGCAATACACTGGCAAATTCTGACAAGGTATTTGAAGACTGTTTCAAATCAGAGATAAGTATTAGATGTGAACTGAGTAGCTTTTTCTCAGGCATGTCAGAGTCTGATAAAAAGTTTTAAAAACTTGGATGTGGATAACAATAGCAGACATGCACAATAAGTATGAGCACTCTTTTGAACAAAAGTCAGATTTGAAAACTTGAGAAGAATACTTAAAAAAAATATCTTTGGTTGCCATTTTAAAAAATCAAATGATGTTTTTATTATATTATTATAAAATGAAAGTGCTGCTGTTTTAATGATTAATATTTAAACTGGATTCTTAATTAGTTTAATAAACAATAGGTCACTTTGCAAAAGTTACAGCTGAAAGCAATTCAGTGTAAAGATATTTTATATGTAGTATAAGTTTCTTACATGGATAGAATTCATCTTATTAAGAGGTATTCTTTTCCTACTTTAACAGCACTATATTATTATATTTTCTTCTTCCTGGTCCTGACAAATTATTCCTAATCCAATAGATTAGGCAATTTAAAATAGGGGGTCCAAAGAGAAGAATCTTTTAAACATATAATATTGTCAATGTGTGCAGAGGAAGATAGAGTTGTTAAAGTCATTGTAATATAAACAAGTGAAAATATGCATTTGGAAATAATTTATTTTTCATGGTGTGAGTTAAAGGATGCAGAGATTTGTTTTTATGCCCTAAGAGTTATATTTCTCTGACTGGTATACAGAACAATCTTCCTTCGCTGTTTTACTACTTCATTTGATTTTTTTATTAAGTGGGAATTACAAATAAAAATTTAATATTTCATATGTAAAGGTAAATTAAATTTATGAAAATCAAGATATTTAGCATGGAATTTATTCTAGTTCTTTTTGTCTCTTTTGTCATTTAAAAGTTAATTTAAATAAATATTTTTGTCATTTAAACTGTTCCAGATAATTAATTTTGTCTAAAATACAATTTAATAAAATTAGAGAAAGGCAATGCACTTTTTATTATTCTGTTCTTGTTCTACATGTGCATTTAGATCTAATGGCCAATGTCTCTCACAATATGCAGAAGTTCTATTATGGGAACAGTAGAGATTCTTGCCAGAAAATGACTTTTTTTTCAACTTTTCTCTCCCACTCAAATCCCTGGTCAGATCTTAGATTATTATTTGAAAATATATAAATGATATATTAATATACACTCATAAAAATTCAGCCCATAGAGATGTATACAGAAATCTTCTATGAAACTGTAAGAACTAAGTACAGATGCTACAAGAATGTTCCCTCTTGCCCATGAATAAGATTCTTTATCTTTCGGAACACTTACTGTACTTTTAATTAAAAAGCAAGGACCATGCTCAGAGGATAAGCACATATTTTCCTGTATGTAAATCATTTAGATGTATATTATAGATGATTATTACCTGGAAAAATGCCATAAAATACAATTGAACACTAATTGGAACTACTGATATTCTTAAATCAGAACTAAGTTCTTTTTTTTTTTTCATTTATTTTTATTAGTTGGAGGCTAATTACTTTACAATATTGTAGTGGGTTTTGTCATACATAAGATAACCTATTGAAATGAAATAATTGAAACTATTTTAATAGGAATAATACTTTCATTATGACTTAACTCATTGCATCAATCACCAGTTTTCTAATAGAAAGAGAGAGGGAGGGAGGGAGAAAACAGGGAGAGGGGGATGGAAGGAGGGAGGGAGAGAGAGAAAAGGAGGGAGATCTCAGAAATTAATTTGGAGCCATTATTAAAAGTTTGTGATCTAGTGGGGTGTCTAGGGTCATGTCAAACCATTTGGAGTACATATTAAAAACTTCTTGAGAGCAGAGGCAATACCTTATAGTTCTTGTTCGTTTGTTTGTTTTATACATGGACATCCATTTGTAAATGTTCAATAAGAGTTGCAGGTTGATGGATTAAAAATAAGTTGGATTTATATGGTGGAGTTGGAGAAGGAAATGAAGAAAATGAAGGAAATGAAGAGTACTCCAGTACTTTTGCTTGGAGAATTCCTTGGATGGATGAGCCTGGTAGGCTACAGTCCATGGGGTCGCAAAGAGTCGGACATGACTGAGAGACTTCACTTTCTTTCTTTCTGTAGTTCCTGTTGGAGAAGGAAATGGCAACCCATTCCGGTGTTCTTGTCTGGAGAATCCCATGGACAGAGGGGCCTGGTGGGCTATAGTCTATGGGGTTGCAAAAAGTTAGACACCACTAAGCAACTAACACACATATGGTGGAGTCTTATCTCCCATAGAGGAGGTTGATAAAGACTAATCTGTCCTGTGTCAATCTACTGCTTCCCCTAGAGTTGACTCTATTATTAGATATAAATCCTCAGAGACAAATTATATCAGCAGTCTTGACTTCAAGTAATAGAAGAGCCAACTAAAAGTTATTTAAATGATGAGGATATTTATTTTAATACATAATAATGAATCCAGATATATATCATTACATTAAAAACTCAATTCCTTTATCATTCTCTTTTAAGAGAAAAGAAACTTTCCCAGAGTTTCCTAACTGACTTCCTTTGATGCCTTATTGGCCTTTATAGCACATGCTCTACCTGACCCAGTCAGCGGTAAAAGTAATTTGACCACCATGATTGTATTTAGCCAGTT
Organism: Cervus elaphus; assembly: GCF_910594005.1. Taxonomy (NCBI): domain Eukaryota; kingdom Metazoa; phylum Chordata; class Mammalia; order Artiodactyla; family Cervidae; genus Cervus; species Cervus elaphus. The sequence continues at coordinate 50,621,406 of NC_057832.1, forward strand.
ATGATTGGTGCTGAGGCCCATCTTCCATTAAGGATAAAAGCCCCTCCCAACAAGGTAAACAAAATCTAGATCCTATTAACAATAACAATAAAGAGGAACCAGTGGAATTGGGTAAAGGCTATTAGGTATCTAAATAGCAATAGCTATTATACAAATAAATAAACAAATCATAATCATCTCTTGGTCACTCCAAGGATGCTTTCTGCTTTGTTGTTGTTTGAGAAAGTTATAATTTAAGGATTTATGGTTTAAAAAATGGCTATAATATTTAATGCATCTATGTGTATCTCATTAATATTTACACTTCCAAATGACTTTTAAAATCTGTAGCTTAGAAAGAGTTTAAAGTAAAATCCTATCCTGTTGGAGTATTAAAATATCTGAACCCTGTGGGATATATAATCCTACATATTTCTTAGCTTCAAGGTTCAGAAGCAAAAGCACACATTATTATATTTCAGAGGCTGTATTTCACTGGGATTACAAAAGTCAGTGGCATATTTAAGCTTCAAGTTACAGAAAATAGAACATGTTCAGCCATTTGATCACATCTGGGATTCTTTCAAACATATATCTCTTATCATGCAGTAATCTATGATTCACTTTTGTTCTTCGCATATTTAAACTCTGAATTTCCATGTCCTGGCAATTATAAACAGTGCTGCGATGAACATTGGGGTGCACGTGTCTCTTTCAGATCTGGTTTCCTCGGTGTGTATGCCCAGGAGTGGTATTGCTGGGTCATATGGCAGTTCTATTTCCAATTTTTTAAGGAATCTCCACACTGTTCTCCATAGCGGCTGTACTAGTTTGCATTCCCACCAACAGTGTAAGAGGGTTCCCTTTTCTCCACACCCTCTCCAGCATTTATTGCTTGTAGACTTTTGGATAGCAGCCATCCTGACTGGTGTGTAATGGTACCTCATTGAGGTTTTGATTTGCATTTCTCTGATAATGAGTGATGTTGAGCAAGCCAGAAAGATAAAGACCAATACAGTATACTAACGCATATATATGAAATTTAAAAAGATGGTAATGATAACCCAATACGCAAAACAGAAAAAGAGACACAGATGTACAGAACAGACTTTGGGACTCTGTGGGGGAAGGCGAGGGTGGGATGTTCTGAGAGAATAGCACTGAAACAAGTATACTATCAAGGGTGAAACAGATCACCAGCCCAGGTTGGATGCATGAGACAAGTACTCAGGGCTGGTGCACTGGGAAGACCCAGAGGGATGGGATGGGGAGGGAGGCGGGAGGGGGGATCGGGATGGGGAACACATGTAAATCCATGGCTGATTCATGTCAATGTATGGCAAAAACCACTACAATACTGTAAAGTAATTAGCCTCAAACTAATAAAAATAAATGAAAAAAAAAAAACCCTCTGAATTTGTAAAGTGTAATATACCAATAAATAAATAAATTTAGAGTCAGAAGTTTGGGATTAAGTCCTGGTTCTATTGCTTAACTAATCTTTAAACTTCTGTCATTCACTTAAATTTTTGGACTTTTGATTGCCTCAAATTGCCTGAAATATCTCTGGTTTTGAAAGAAACTCAAAATAAAACCTTTATCTATATAAACCATCTTTCTGAATACCCCCAGGTCGCTGTGCCCAGTTATTTCCTTGCCTAAGGGACACTGCTGATGAACTGGGGGTCCAGGGCTCTCCTCTTTATCTTTTATCTTTTACACTGTCTTCTTTTATTCTTTGCTCAGATTTTTTTTTTGCTATGTCTTCACCTAAGAAATGTATTGTGATATATTAATTTCAAAATTACCCTTCTTATCAGGCTCTTGAATACATGCTTCTTAAGCTTCAGTGAAGTAACTTTTAAACTTGTTTTTTACTATGTTGAAAAAAGTTAATGATATAAAATCAGCATCCTTTCTTCTCCATCTTCAGCAGTAATTATTTGCCCTAAGGATGTCAGTGAGAAGCTATTTCTAAACCTGTCTCAATACCTAGGAATGAGCCATTTTGTATTTGTTCTCCTCTTGAGGTTATAAATGCAGGCAAGTCCACAACTCTCTCCAGAGCTGCTGACAGTTTCACTTTGAAGGTTCTGCCACCAGAGGGAACTGAAGTTGTAAGGTTTTACAGTGCTTCACAGGCACTATATATTCCTAATAAAATTAAAGTTACTTAATGAGACTAATGCTATTGAACTTGGAAATTTTCACACAAAGTTTTCTGAGTAATTAATTGCCCTAAATATATCTAAAAATTTTATTAGTCATTTCATTCTAGAGAAAAGGATTTAGTGATCCCTTTACTCACATAGATTCCTAATTTTATGCATTGATAAAATGCATCCATCAAAAGATTTATAGAAGAAATAATTGGGAGGAATCATGAAAAAATATATACCTCACAGGAATGATAAAAATTATATACATAGTATAATCTTCAATTGAAAGTGGGAAACTGATTATACTTTAAATATTCATTCAAACGTTAGACATTCTCTATTTCATGTTATAGAGTGAATAAATTACTGTAGTACATAAAGCTTGCTGGTAACAGGACTAACTTAAGTGACACTACCGTAGGTCTATTGAATACTTACACTAGAAACACATAAGGTATCCTGACACATTGTGGCAATAAAAGCAAACTTGCTTTTTCTAAAAGTTTGTTTTATCCAAGATACTTAGAAAACTTCTACAGAAAAGTAGTCCACATCTTAATATGCAGTGATGAATCAGCAGTCATTTTTATGCCCTGCTTTTTGATATTACATACTTCTACCCACTTTCAGACTTCAGTGTTTTTGATTTTTGTTTTGTTTTGTTTTTTTCTTAATGTATAAAACCACCATGAAACAGAATGCAAAGAAAATGTGAAGACCGCTTTTCAGATATCAAAGCTACCTAAAGTTGTAGTGTTAAAGACAGATTTTTTTTTTATTACATTGCATGTCTCATAAGGTATGTCCCATTGTGGCCTCAGCATCACCTGCAGTAACCTCACCTGGAGGCTTCTGTCCAATATTCACATTTCTATCTTCAGCCCTACCTCTAATGATTCTGCATTATGAAGCAGCCCCCAAGTGGTTTACATGCACACTAAAGTTCAGAAATGGGTGAATTTAACTCAGATGACCATATATCTACTACTGTGGGCAGGAATCCCTTAGAAGAAATGGAGTAGACATCTTGGTCAACAAAAGAGTCCAGAATGCAGTACTTAGATGCAATCTCAAAAATGACAGAATGATCCCTGTTCGTTTCCAAGGCAAACCATTCAATATCATGGTAATCCAAGCCTATGCCCCAGCTAGTAACGCTGAAGAAGCTGAAGTTGAATGGTTCTATGAAGACCAACAAGACCTTTTAGAACTAACACCCAAAAAAGATGTCCTTTTCATTATAAGGGACTGGAATGCAAAAGTAGGAAGTCAAGAAACACCTGGAGTAACAGGCAAATTTGGCCTTGGAGTATGGAATGAAGCAGGGCAAAGGCTAACAGAGTTTTGCCAAGAGAACGCACTGGTCATAGCAAACACCCTCTTCCAACAACACAAGAGAAGACTCTACACATGGACATCACCAGCTGGCCAACACCGAAATCAGATTGATGATATTCTTTGCAGCCAAAGATGGAGAAGCTCTATACAGTCAGCAAAAACAAGAGCAGGAGCTGACTATGGCTCAGATCATGAACTCCTTATTGCCAAATTCAGACTTAAACTGAAGAAAGTAGGGAAAACCACTAGACCATTCAGGTATGATGTAAATCAAATCCCTTATGAATATACGGTGGAAGTGAGAATAGATTTAAGGAACTAGATCTGATAGAGAGCCTGATGAACTATGGACGGAGGTTCGTGACATTGTACAGGAGACAGGGATCAAGACCATCCCCATGGAAAAGAAATGCAAAACGGCAAAATGGTTGGCTGAGGAGGCCTTACAAATAGCTGTGAAAAGAATAGAAGCGAAAAGCAAAGGAGAAAAGCAAAGATATTCCCATTTGAATGCAGAGTTCCAAAGAAAAGCCAGGAGAGATAAGAAAGCCTTCCTCAGCGATCAATGCAAAGAAATAGAGGAAAACAACAGAATGGGAAAGACTAGAGATCTCTTCAAGAAAATTAGGGATACCAAGGGAACATTTCATACAAAGATGGGTTTGATAAAGGACAGAAATGGTATGGACCTAACAGAAGCAGAAGATATTAAGAGGTGGCAAGAATACACAGAAGAACTGTACAAAATAATCACAATAATCCCAGATAATCACAATAGTGTGATCACTCACCTAGAGCCAGACATCCTGGAATGTGAAGTCAGGTGGGCTGTAGAAACATCACTACGAACAAAGCTAGTGGATGTGATGGAATTCCAGTTGAGCTATTTCAAATCCTAAAAGATGATGCTATGAAAGTGCTTTACTCAATATGCCAGCAAATTTGGAAAACTCAGCAGTGGCCACAGGACTGGAAAAAGGTCCGTTTTCATTCCAATCACTAAGAAAGGCAATCCCAAAGATTGCTGAAACTACCGCACAATTGCACTCATCATACACGCTAGTAAAGTAATGCTCAAAATTCTCCAAGCCAGGCTTCAGCAATATGTGAACTGAGAACTTCCAGATGTTCAAACTGGTTTTAGAAAAGTCAGAGGAACCAGAGATCAAATTGCCAACATCTGCTGGATCATCGAAAAAGCAAGAGAGTTCCAGAAAAACATCTATTTCTGCTTTATTGACTACACCAAAGCTTTCGACTGTGTGGATCACAATAAACTGTGGAAAATTCTGAAAGAGATAGGAATACCAGACCACCTGACCTGCCTCTTGAGAAACCTGTATGCAGGTCAGGAAGCAACAGTTAGAACTGGACAAGGAACAACAGACTGGTTCCAAATAGGAAAAGGAGTACGTCAAGGCTGTATATTGTCACCCTGCTTATTTAACTTATATGCAGAGTACATCATGAGAAACACTGGGCTGGAAGAAGCACAAGCTGGAATCAAGATTGCCAGGAGAAATATCAATAACCTCAGATATGTAGATGACACCACCCTTATGGCAGAAAGTGAAGAGGAACTAAAAAGCCTCTTGATGAAAGTGAAAGAGGAGAGTGAAAAAGTTGGCTTAAAGCTTAACATTCAGAAAACTAAGATCATGGCATCCGGTCCCATCACTTCATGGGAAATAGATGGGGAGACAGTGGAAACAGTGTCAGACTTTATTTTTTTGGGCTCCAAAATCACTGCAGATGGTGACTGCAGCCATGAAATTAGAAGACGCTTACTCCTTGGAAGGAAAGTTATGACCAACCTAGATAGCCTATTAAGAAGCAGAGACATTACTTTGCCAACAAAGGTCTGTCTGGTCAAGGCTATGGTTTTTCCAGTGGTCATGTATGACTGTGAGAGTTGGACTGTGAAGAAAGCTGAGTGCTGAAAAATTGATACTTTTGAACTATGGTGTTGGAGAAGACTCTTGAGAGTCCCTTGGCCTGCAAGGAGATCCAACCATCCATCCTAAAGGAGATCAGTCCTGGGTGTTCATTGGAAGGACTGATGCTGAAGCTGAAACTCCAGTACTTTGGCCACCTCATGCATAGAGTTGACTCTTTGGAAAAGACCCTGATGCTGGGAGGAATTAGGGGCAGGAGGAGAAGGGGACAACAGAGGATGAGATGATTGGATGGGGTCACCGACTCAATGGACTTGGGTTTGAGTAAACTTGGGGAGTTGGTGATGGACAGGGAGGCCTGGCATGCTGTGATTCATGGGGTCGCAAAGAGTCAGATATGACTGAGCGACTGAACTGAACTGAACCGAAAGTTTCAGGACCATTATTCTAGAAGATGCATGTAGTCCCTGGTCATTTATCTTCTTGAACTGTTATCTACTCCTATCCTCAGCTATCATCATTGCGTCAGGACACATTGACTTCTTTAGCTTATGCACTTCATTTCCTGCTTGTCATCTCTTATGTAGGTAGCTCTGAAGTATACATTTCTAGACAGACATGTCACTTATTTGAAACATCATTTAGGGCATGTTCCCTTGGAAAATCATTCCACATCCAAACCTTATTTTCATTCTTCATTGTATCTTCTTGAATCACTTTTTAGCGCCATTGGCTGTATTAAAGAAAATTGTATTGCTTCATCAGCTTCCCAAGAACTCTTCCTACTTCCTTATAACTTTTTACTCCAAACCTTTCTGTGTGGAAAATTTTCCTAAAACATATCTCTCATCTGTTTCTGTCCCTTTACAAGGGTTTTCTGATGCCTCTTACAACCTAGATTACATTGTTTGTCTGCAGGTATGTTTATATCATCTATAGTCCTCCCAAGACACAATCTCAATCTCATTAACTGGTTTTCAACTATTCTCCCAACTGTCATATTTCCCTTTTCCCAGTTTATCTTTGCTTTGCCTTTTAATTCCCCTTTACAAATATTTAATCATATTTCTAAAAGACTAGATTAATTTTGAATAGTCTCAGGAAGTCTCCTCTATGTCTTCTCTTCTAGTTATTATTTATGTGTTCACAGGTGTAAATGTATCTTACAAACTATGCTTTGAAAGAAGGGACTAAAGCTTATTCTGTTGTTGAACATCCTACATCATGTAGCCATATACTAAGACTATAGAAATTACTCAGTCTTGATTAGTAATTGTTAGTCACTCAGTCATGTCCAGCTCTTTGCAATCTCATGGACAGTAGCCCATCAGGCTACTCTATCCATGAAATTCTCCAGGCAAAAATGCTGGAATGTGTTGCCATTTCCTTCTGCAGGGGATCTTCCCAACCCAGGGATCGAACCCTTGTCTCCCACATTGCAGGTATTCTTTACCATCTGAATCACCAGAGAAGACCATGCAAAAAAAAAGTCATAACTTTCTCCTAAATTTCTTTATATTCCAGTTTATAGATAGGAACATACTCATTTAATATCATCATTTTCATTGTGATCCCAGGAGTGTTTATTTGGTACTATTAGTATACGTCTGATACTCTTTAGTAAAGTTTAAATCAGTACCTTCTAAGACTTGCTCATTAAAATTCAGTGCTGTGACTAATTAAATTAAGCCCCAACCATTGTAAATTCTGTCTTACAGTAAATGTCAATTTCATGTTTTTCAAACTGAAGAGGTTGAATCAAATGTAGTTTTTGGCTTGAGAGGGCTATTGATTTATTCAGTGAGAAAAGCAGATGCCCTGATGGAGCACAATACTGTTCTAAAATAAATCACTTTTGACAAACAATTCTGACCTTTCAGGAGGAGGTAGCTTGGTTTGCAGTAAGAAATATTAGTATGTATCTCTCTGGCAGCTCTGCCCAGGTTGCAATGTGTTTCTCCTGCTTAGCAGTAACAGTGTGGGGTTTAATTGTCACTTTGGGCAATAGATAGAAATTTAAAAAAAAAAAAAAAAAGCCTTAACGCTTTGGTTTCTTCAGAAAGACGTGTCTTGGTCACGTTAGAGAATAAACCTGACTAAAGAGTTCAGTACAAGGAAGACATTCAAAACAGGCTTACCGTTTGTCAGTACTATAGAAATAGACTATGACCAAGGACCAGATGGTTGGATGGCATTATGGACTCAATGGACATGAGTTTGAGCAAGCTCCAGGAGATGGTAAAGGACAGGGAAGCCTGGTGTGCTGCAGTTCATGGCATCGCCAAGAGTCGGACACTACTGAGTGATTGAACAACAACAAACAAGGGGTATGTTTTTAAAAATAAAGAGACAACTCAGGATAAACTGAAGAACCAGGCCTCTGAAGGAGGAGGAATAATAGAAGACAGCATTTTAAAGATAAGCCAGCATTTTAGAAGGCCTTGTTCTTTTAGAGTGAGCAGAGAAGCAACCTGAGAAGTGTTAAGGAGTTCAGTAAGTGATGTTAGAAAATCTTCCTAGCTCTTCATCAGTAACATGGCTCAGCTCTTCCTGAGTGCCTCCTTGACTATTTGCTCCTTACAGACTACCTTATTTTCCCATACTCTACTGATCTTTTCCCTGGATCACAGTAGATTTCGAAAGTAGACTTTTATTATCTCTATTTTACAGATGAGGAAAAAAATCAGAAGAATCTAATATTTTTTCCCAAGGCCACATACATGGTAAGAAGTAGAAGTGAGATTCAAACAAGTTCCAAGATGTTTAAAACATTGCTTTTTCTGTTTAAGCCCAACGCTTAGAAGCAGGGGTGGTAAGTCAACATATTTAACATTAGATACCAACTTCAGCCTGGTTTGTTGTTAATCAAACTTGTGAAAAATATACTATACTAGATAAACTTAATAATAATGAAGAAAAATAGGGTTAGTATTGTCAAAGAGAAACTCCCTAGACTATTTAAATTGTCTGAAAAGACTTTATCCAGACTATTCTAATAGAGAGAGAGTGAGTCAATTCAAGTATGCTGAAACAAAAGATGGAGGATTTTTAAATACTAAGGCAAACAAATGGAAAAGTGCTGGAGGATATTGATCAATGTGATTAGGCCAACTGTATTTGCTCAGTTCACTTTAGTCGCTCATCCTGTATGACTCTCTGCAACTCCATGGACTGCAGCACACCAGACTTCCCTGTTGATCCCCAACTCCCAGAGCTTACTCAAACTCATGTCCATTGATTGGGTGATGCTATCCAACCATCTCATCCTCTGTTGTCCCCTTCTCCTCCTGCCTTCAGTCTTTCCCGTTATCAGGGTCTTTTCCAATAAGTCAGTTCTTCACAACAGGTGGCCAGTAATGAAATTTCAGCTTCAGTGTCAGTCATTCCAATGAATATTCAGGACTGATTTCCTTTAGGATGGACTGGTTGGATCTCCTTGCAGTCCAAGGGACTCTCAAGAGTTTTCTCCAGCACCACAGTTCAAAAGCATCAATTCTTCAGCACTCAGCTCTCTTTGTAGTCCAACCTCACATCCATACATGACTACTGGAAAAATCATAGCTTTGACTAGGTGGACCTTTGTCACCAAAGTAATGTCTCTGCTTTTTATTATGCTATCTAAGTTGGTTATAGTTTTTCTGCCAAGAAGCAAGTGTCTTTTAATTTCATGACTGCAGTCACCACCCTCAGTGATTTTGGAGGACAAGAAGATAAAGTCTGTCACTGTTTCCATATTTCTCCATCTGTTTGCCATGAGGTGATGTGGGGATGCCATGATCTTAGTTTTCTGAATGTTGAGTTTTTGTGTTTTTTTTTTTTCATTTATTTTTATTAGTTGGAGTTTTAAGCCAGGTTTTTCACTTGCCTCTTTCACTTTCTTCAGGAGGCTCTTTAGTTCTTCTTCACTTTCTGCCATAAGGGTGGTATCATCTGTGTATCTGAGTTTATTGATATTTCTCCTGGCAATCTTGATTCCAGCTTGTGCTTCATCCTGCTGGGCATTTTGCATGATGTTAAATAACTCTGCATATAGTTAAATAAGCAGGGTGACAGTATACAGCCTTGATGTACTCCTTTCCCAATTTAGAATCAGTCTATAGTTCCATGTCTGATTCTAACTGTTCTTTCTTGACCTGCATACAGATTTCTCAGGAGGCAGGTCAGGTGGTCTGGTATCCCACTCTTGAAGAATTTTCCACAGTTTGTAGTGATCCACACAAAGCCTTTGGGGATAGTCCATAAAGCAGAAGTAGATGTTTTTCTGGAACTCTCTTGCTTTTTCAATAATCCAAAGTTTGTTGGCAATTTGATCTCTGGTTCCTCTGCCTCGTCTACATCCAGCTTGATTGTCTGGAAATTCACAGTTCATGACTGTTGAAGCCTGGCTTGGAGAATTTTGAGCATTACTTTGCTAGTGTGTGAGATGAGTGCAATTGTGCAGTAGTTTGGACATGCTTTGGCATTGACTTTCTTTGGGATTGGAATGAAAACTGAGCTTTTCCAGTCCTGTGGCCACTGCTGAGTTTTCCAAATTTGCTGGCATATTGAGTGCAGCACTTTCAAAGCATCATCTTTTAGGATTTGAAGTAACTCAACTGGAATCCCATCATCTCCACTAGCTTTGTTCATAGTGATGCTTCCTAAGGTCCACTTGACTTCACATTCTGGGCTGTCTGGCTCTATGTGAGTGATCACATCATAGTGGTTATCTGGATCATGAAGAACTTTTACCATGTCTGTCCTTTATTGAGCCCATCTTTGCATGAAAAATTCCCTTGGTATCTCTAATTTTCTTCAAGAGATCTCTAGTCTTTCCCATTCTTTTGTTTTCCTCTATTCCATTGCATTGATCACTGATGAAAGCTTTCTTAACTCTTCTTGCTCTTCTTTGGAACTCTGCATTTAGATGCTTATATCTTTCCTTTTATCCTTTGCCCTTAGTTTCTCTTCTTTTCTCAGCTTTTTGTAAGGCCTCCTCAGACAACCATTTTGCCTTTCTTTTTCTTGGGGATGCTTTTGATCACTGCCTCCTAGTCAATGTCGTGAACCTCCACCCATAGTTCATCAGGCACTCTATCAGATCAAATCCCTTGAATCTATTTGTCACTTCCACTGTATAATCATAAGGGATTTGATTTAGGTCATACCTGAATGGCCTAGTGGTTTTCCCTACTTTCTTCAATTTAAGTCTGAATTTGGCAATAAGGAGTTCATAATCTGAGCGACAGTCAGCTCCCAGTCTTGTTTCTGCTAACTGTATATAGCTTCTCCATCTTTGGCTGCAAAGATTATAATCAATCTGATATTGGTATTGACCATCTGGTGATGTCCATGTGTAGAGTCTTTCTTGTGTTGTTGGAAGAGGGTGTCTGCCATGACCAGTGCATTCTCTTGGCAAAACTCTGTTAGCCTTTACCCTGCTTCATTTCGTATTCCAAGGCGAAATTTGCCTGTTACTCCAGGTGTTTCTTGACTTCCTACTTTTGCATTTCAGCTGCTATGATGAAAAGGTTAATTTTTGGGGTGTTAGTTCTAGAGGGTCTTGTAGGTCTCCATTGAACCATTCAATTTCAGCTTCTTCAGGATTACTGGTTGGGGCATAGAGTTGGATTATTGTGATATTGAATGGTTTGCCTTGGAAATTAAGAGAGATCATTCATCATTTTTGAGTTTTTGCCCAAGTACTTCATTTGAGACTCTTTGTTGACTATGAGGGCTACTCTGGTTCTTCTTCTTCTACTTCCATTTCTTGCCCACAGTAGTAGATATAATGGTCATCTGAATTAAATTCACCCATCCTGTCCATTTTAGTTCACTGAGTCCTAAAATGTCAATGTTCAATCTCTGTGTTTGCTAATTGTTACTTAATAAATTCAGACTCCTATTCTCCAATAGAGACTGGGAGATAGGGACAATATCTACTTTTGTGATTATATATCAAAGGGATGACTCCAGATCCTTGTGAAGGACCTTTCTGGATTGTAGAACACTTACATCTCCTGGGAAAAAGAAAGAATTTACAATTCCAAGTTTTCTAAAGTAAATGCTGAAAAAGGGAGGTCAGGGACTTCAAGTCAGGAGGAAACCTGTCTAAAGTTTAATCACAGTAATAGAAATATTAAGGTCAGTACCCAGTGTTAAATATTTTAAGTTCAAGCTTGTGAGCCGTTTAAGGGCAATATTTCTTAAATAACACTTCCTTGTATCATTATAGCACATAATTCTCCATACACAATTTAGATGTTCAATAAATGAAGAATGATTATACTGTATTCTCAGTCAAAGTCTGCTAGATATCAACAATAATTGAAAGGCATTTTTTTCTATGTAGCAAACACAATCTCTATTTGTAATTATGTCATTTTGTATTTAGATGCCCTGTGAGCAATATTTCCTAAACTGGTTTATCATGGAAAAATATGTGTTTCAATTACTTCCATGTGCTGGAGGGGATATTGTTCCATTGTCACATAAGTCTGGAAAATGCTTCTTTTGTAGTTTTACTTTCTTTATTCATGTTTTTAAGTCTTTTAGAAGTCTTAAAATGCTGGGCTCTTTTGCAATAAACTGTGTTCTCCAGTTTTTCTTGTGTAGAAAAGCCATTAACTTGCTATGGTTCAACTCTTCTAAATAACACAATTTGTGGAAGAGCAGAACTCAACTCAAACTTTTCCCTGTATTAAGAAATTGTAACATAATCTTTACTGAGCACTTTGTATTTTGCTGAGCACTCTGAATTATTACATGTCATCAGTATTAATTTTATTAATATTTTCCTTTTTTTCAGTGGGGAGACCATGGTTTATGGTGCTCAAGTAAATAATTTAGGTTATATGGTTTTAAGCAACAGACCTGGGATTCAAACACCAGTTTCTCTTGCAAGCTTAAACTCTTATGCATTATGCTCTGGTATTCAAAACTGAGGTCCCCAGACTAGCAGTGTTAGTATCACCTGGGAACCTGTAAGAAAATTGTTTGGCCATGTTCTACTGTTTTAGAAATTTTGAGGGTGGCATCAGTAATCTGTATTTTAACAAGCCCTCCAAGTAGAAGCTGCACAGTTGAATTTGAATATCAGATAACACACAAAGGTTTTTTTAGTATAAAAATGCCCCTGATGTTGTTTAGGACATCACTATACTAAAAAAAAAATATTTGTTATTTGTCTGAAATTCAAATTGAACTATGTGACCTGTATTTTTATTGCCTAAATTTTATAATGCTACTGCCAGGTGTTTATCATGTGCACTAAAGATTGAAAACCAATGTACCTCAGGATTGTGACTTTTATTGAGGTATCTTTACTCTTCAGTTAAGTGGTTGATCCAGAGAGAACTTTTTTAGAAATAAGTGGTCTTTTACTAACACTGTTGCTCTCTTAAGAGTAGATAGTGACAAATAGCAGGACATATTTCCTAAGAGGAATAAGTTTCAAAATGCTTAATAGATCACTGCACGGAAGAGTAGGAATGACATGTCTGATTGCAGAACACCAGGAAAAGCAGGAATTTGGGGCTAAGGAACTAAAGTGAGTCATACTATGACAAAAATTCTGTTTTTCTCCCACAAAATGGAAAATTAAAAAAACTACCATTTTTATTGCATGTGTTCTGAAGAGGGAAAAGGAGCATCAGAATGACTCTGACAACAAAATGACCAAGTTTAAGTTGCTGGATGAAAATGGACTTCAGCTTCACTCTTTAGTTTGCTACCATTCAAGTTTTAATCATTCTTGAAATAAACTGCACAGAACCCCTGAGAGCAAGAGAAACTTTATACATTTATATCTTGCTTATGCTCTCTTAACAGGCTGAGAAAAGCATTTCCCAGCATATAGGAAACTTTGTAGGAAGATAATAAGGCTAGCTCCACTATCTCAATTAGTGATTTGTATTTTCATGGCTAATTGGCTTTATGTCTCTAAAAGAGCTATTTCAGATCTCAAAGCTTCCTTTTTAGTATACGGTCCCAGCCCAAGTTAAAAACAAAGCAATAAGACAAAGGGAAAAAGGCATCCTTATGTATGACTCTGTCATCTTGACATGACTTTTTAATTTTTCCCAAGAAGTGAGTTATTGATTGAACTGAAATCAGCCAAAAGCATATTTGCTAAATTGGCTTGCCTGAGGTTAAGTATCACAGTACAATCTCTTACCTAGTATTTTATCAAACATGGGAACTCCAAACAATTTTAATCTAGATGCCAGCACACTATAGCAATAGAAGTAAGCCAGAATTAGCGCTAGTTGGTATCTTTCATGATTTTTGGTAAAAGAAAATCATGTAGATGGATATTTTCTGATATAAATTATCACTTGCAAATTCAAGTGGTGGTTTTCAGAAAAGAGTATGAGGAGGAGCAGCAGAAGGAGACCGAATTAACTTTTAATTAGCTAGATTGTTTAGACTAAAACTCAAAGTTATATATTTTAAATAGTAGTGTACTGTGGTATTAGATTAACACAGATCTTTACTTAAAGTTAGAGGAAACCTAAACATTATGAACATAACGTGTATTTTAATTTAACATTAAAGTTATTTCTCACAAATCATAACATTAATTTGATATTGCCCTTCGAGGGAATTTAGTGGTTTGCATTGCTTCTGCTTTGCAAACAATAATATCATTAATAAAATCCTGATATTAAATGGATGCAAGTTCAGTGAACTAATTAAGGATTAAAGCAGAAAATCTTTATTGTGACATTAAATCAATCCATAGTTTCAGTATGTAATATGCTAAGCACTCTGGTAATTAAAGAGCACTTAAATGAAACACATACAGATAAATTAAAAATGAATTTCACAAGCTGAAGCTTGTAATGGTGCCTTAATGGAGATATACATAAAATATATTCCATTAAAGGGAGTGCAATTTAGTTACTGTTTAGTTTAATACAGAAATTACTAGTGCCAACTATTGGTAAAGGGTTATCATTGTTCAGTCACTCAGTCGTGCCCAACTCTTAGTGACTTCATGGACTGCAGCACGCCGGATTTCCCTGTCTTTCACCATCTCCTAGAACTTGTTCAAATCATGTCCATTGAGTCAGTGATGCCCTCTAGCCATCTTATCCTGTGTCTTCCCCTTCTCTTCCTGCCTCCAATTTTCCCAGCATCAGGGTCTTTTCCAATGAGTCGGCTCTTGCTATCAGGTGACCAGGGTATTGGAGCTTCAGCTTCAGCATCAGTCCTCCCAATGAATATTCAAGGTTGATTTCCTTTAGGATTGACTGGTTTGATCGCCTTGCTCTCCAAGGGATTCTCAAGAGTCTTCTCCAGCACCACAATGCGAAAGCATCAGTTCTTCAATGCTCAGCCTTCTTTATGGTCGCACTCTCACATCCATTCATGACTACTGGAAAAACCACAGCTTTGACTCTACGGACTTTTGTCAGCAAGTAATGTCTCTGCTTTTTAATACGCTGTCTAGGTTTGTCACAGCTTTTCTTCTAAGGAGCAAGTGTCTTTTAATTTCATGGCTGCATTCCCCATCCTCAGTGATTTTTGGAGCAAAAAATAAAATCTTTCACTTTTTCCATTGTTTCCCCATCTTTATGCCATGACATGATGGGACTGGATACCATAATCTTAGTTTTTTGAATGCTGAGTTTTAAGCCAGTTTTCTCACTCTCCTCTTTCACTTTCATTGAGAGGCTCTTGAGTTCTTCTTCACTTTCTGCCATAAGGGCAGTGTCTTCTACATATATGAAGTTATTGATATTTCTCCCAATGATCTTGATTCCAGCTTGTGATTCATCCAGCCCAGCATTTCGCATGATGTACTCTGCATATAAGTTAAGTAAAATGGTGACAATATGCAGCCTTGAATGCACTCCTTTCCCAATTTTGAATCAGTCTGTAGTTCCATGTTCGGTTCTACCATTTTTTTTGACCTGCATACAGGTTTCTTGTGAGGCAGGTAAGGTGGTCTTGTATTCCCATATCTTTAAGAATTTTCCACAGTTTTTTGTGATCCACACAGTAAAAGGCTTTGGTGTAGTCAATGAAGCAGAAGTAGATGTTTTTTTCTGGAATTGTCTTACTTTCTCTATGAGCCAATATAGTCTCTAGGAGACTATAGGTCTCATGAACCCAGGTCTCCCACATTTCAGACAGGTCCTTTACCATCTGAGCCACCAGGAAAGCTCCATAAGCTTGTGTGGTTCTCATTAAAATGTTCTGGAGAAATTTTGAAAAGAATTTCAGTGCTCTGAACTCACCCCAAACAATACAGGAGACACAAGTGATGGGCGTTCAATCATTGGAATGGTAAGATCTCCTTGAGTAGGAAATGGCAACCCACTCCAGTATGCTTGCCTGGAAAATTCCATGCACAGAGGAGCCTAGTGGCCTACAGTCCATGGGGTCACAAAGAGTCAGGCACAACTGAGTGACTGAGCGTGCGCAAACTCATACACACACACACACACACACACACACACACACACACAGGGTTATACAAACTAAACTGGCTTCCTGAAACCTTGACTATGATGTTGAAAGGTTGCCATCCAAGGTTTTATAAAGGCAGAAAACAAGGCAGGCTGATTCCAATTATTTAGTATGTGTCAGAAGTGTCGTATTTACAACCTCAGAGGCTTAAGTCTGTTACCCACTGAGCAATTTACTAAGGGAGTTCTATGGTGCCTCATTCACCAAATGCTATACATAAAGTGGGGATGTAAAACATGGTCTCTAGACATGAGAATCTGACAGTCCATGAGGGGATAGGAACTTAATATATATGTAATAGCACAGAATGCTATATATAATTGAGTTTTCAATGTGTAGAATTGTCCGGAGAAGGAAATGGCACCCCATTCCAGTACTCTTGCCTGGAAAATCCCATGGACGGAGGAGCCTGGTGGGCTGCTGTCCATAGGGTCCTGAGAGTCAGACACGACTGAGCGACTTCACTTTCACTTTTCACTTTCATGCATTGGAGAAGGAAATGGCAACCCATTCCAGTGTTCTTGCCTGGAGAATCCCAGGGATGGTGGAGCCTGGTGGGCTGCTGTCTGTGGGGTCGCACAGGGTCGGATACGACTGAAGCGACTTAGCAGCAGCAGCCGCAGAATTGTCAGTATGTGCTGTTGGAGTTCAAAAGAGCTGGTAATCAGTGGAGGCTAGTTTAATCAAGGGTGGTCTAAGGGGAAAGGTAAAGTGATTAGTACAGAGGTGTTATGTGGGACTAAGTAGCATTTTTAAGGAAGACAGTTCAGAGGTAGAATCATGGAGAGTCAGAGTTGAGTGTTAGCATCTGTGAAGACATGGGGAAAGTGATAAGAGAGAAGTCATTTCTCTATCCAAAAGGACAGAGAAAACAAACACCAGGAGAGGGCAGTAGCAGGTACTGGTAGGATAACTTACCAAGGAAGAGAAGATTCAAGGAACAGTAGAATGCCAGTGATATCAAATGTAGCTGAAATACAAGGGCAATTGTATGAAAGATAGAGAGAAAAAAGTATCAGGTATAGAGTAGAGCCTCTTGATGAGAATGAAAGAGGAGAATGAAAAAGCTGGCTTGAAATTCAACATTCAAAAAACAAAGATCATGCCATCCAGTCCCTTCACTTCATGGCAAATAGTAGGGAAAAAACTGGAAGCTGTGACATGTTTTATTTTCTTGTGCTCCAAAATCACTGCAGATGGTAACTGCTGCCATGAAATTAAAAGACTCTTACTCTTAGAAAGGAAAGCTATGATGAACCTAGACAGCATATTGAAAAACAGAGACACCATTTTGCCAACAAAAGTCCGTATAGCCAAAGCTAGTTTTTCCATTAGGCATGTACAAATGTGAGAGTTGGACCATAAAGAAGGCTGAGTGCCAAAGAGTGATGCTTTCAAATTGTGGTGTTGGAGAAGGCTCTTGAGAGTCCCGTGGACTTCAAGGAGATCAAACCAGTCAAAGCTAAAGGAAATCAATCCTGAATATTCATTGGAAGGACTAATGCTGAAGCTGAAGATCCAATACTTTAGCCACATGATGGGAAGAGCCAACTCACTGGAAATGACCCTGATGCTGGGAAAGACTGAAGTCAAAAGGAGAAGAGGGCCACAGAGAATGAAATGCTTAGATAGCCTCAGTGATTCAATGGACATGAATTGGGCAAATTCTAGGAGATAGTGGAGGACAGGGGATCCTGGTGTGCTATAGCCCATGGAGTCAGAAAGAATCGAACACGACTTAGTGACTGAGTGAAGTCACTCAGTCGTGTCCAACTCTTTGTGACCCCATAAACTATACAGTCCATGGAATTCTCCAGGCTAGAATACTGGAGTGGGTAGCCTTTCCCTTCTCCAGGGCCTCTTCCCAACCCAGGGATTGAACCCAGGTCTCCCGCACTGCGAGCGAATTCTTTACCAGCTGAGCCACAATGGAAGCCCCTTAGTGACTGGACATCAAAAAGAGTATTCTAGGATAGCATAGAATATGTAGAATATGCTAAAGGAGACTATGATGCTATTAATTCTTTTCCTGGTGTGGGTGGCGGGGGAGGCATGTGCATGGAACAAGTCTTAGAGATAATGTATGATTCCAGCTAGATCATCCAGCTCATGGCAAAGATCCTGGCTTATGCCACAGACAAGTGTCAAAAATGTGTATGTATATGCTTCATGTATAATGTGTGCAATCATATTTCTGTAAATACTCTCTATGGAATTCTGTGTTATCTCTCTTTGTATCCCTATGGTGCCTAGAAAGGGCATAGATCAATATGCAGTGAAATCTCAAGGAAATGAGAAAAATCATAACCATAATTTGTGATTACAGATTGTTCTAGTCTTTGCCGACAGTCCCATTCTCTTGAATGACTTCCCTCAGAAAATTATCAGCTAACTAAGACCTATACATTATAATCAGTATGTATAGCACCAAATGAATGTTCATGTTATATGTGTTGAGTATTATCAGTTCTGTACTCCACGTCAATTGATTTTCATTTTGAAAATGTAGTAAGTCTAAAATATATGTTCTATTTTATTAAATATATGCATTTACTTAATAAATTTTTTTAAAATATCATTTTTTAAATCTTTAAGTACTTGCTATGTGTTAGTATGTCTGCAAGCATTAGGTTCACAGAGTAGAGAATATTGAGACTCAAGAACCTTGCCCCTGAGGAATTCTTAGCCTGAAGCAGAGATAGACTTTGCAGAGTCTTCTACCCTGAAATTCTGAGCAGTCTATATTTCATCAAAATGTGAGGAAATAAGCAGCTATATGAGAATACAATTTTGTTATCCATCCATAATAATTCTTAGTTATTGCCCTTTTATTTTAAAAAGTTAGTTCCACTAGGAATTGAGCTGCTCCATTAAATGCCTTTCAAATGTGGCTTGCTAAGTGATTGTTTCTATCTTGGTAGGACTTAAATTAAGCTATTTGAAAAAGCAGAGGAAACTGCTAACAAAGCCTCACTTCAATATATTTATTTTCTGCTTTCTTGTGTTGTAAATTCAGTTCCCAGCCAGGAATTCAGCTTCCAATGAAATGTTATTGAAATTTACTTTTCCTTTCCTCTGTTATCAAGTCCAACGTTTCCCTTGATTGTAGGAATGATACGGGTAGAACATTTTGAAAATGATATGAACCGTGTCTAAGTGCTATTTAAACAACACATTACTTCATGTGTGGTTGAAACTCTCTGGATGCTGACAGAAGAAATAAAGACCTTCCCGTGTCACCATCTAACCTGTGCCTGTGTCACAGAGATGAGGCTGAGGCCAGCACAGAGCTCCGCAGTAAAATGGGCTGGCAGGCTACCTCTTTCCTCTTTGTAAAAACATTGACAGTGTAAAAATACTTGCCAGAACTAACTGCAAGACCAGGCCATACAGAAATTCAGAGGCCCAAATAGGTGACAGATACTGAGCAGATCCCGATCCCTGGGTTGGGAAGATCCCCTGGAGAAGGGATAGGCTACCCACCCCAGTATTCTGGCCTGGAGAATTCCATAGACTGTACAGTCCAGGAGGTCGCAAAGAATCAAACATGACTGAGTGACTCTCACTTCACTTCACTGAGCAGATCCACTGAGATTAGAGAGAAACATGGAGATAATCCTAAAGGAGCTAAAGCATTTCAACCATACCCCAATTCTGGGGTTTCAATTTGAAAAAAAAAAAATTCCCCAGATTCAGTTATTTTGCTGTCATATTACCCATGATGGTGGGACTGCTATCATGAGCAGTCTGGCTTTGAAGGCTGACTTGCTTTGAAAGATACCAAAGGTTAAAATTTCCTTCTGGTGCCCAGAAAGCCACCTATTTATAAAGGACAGCTAAGAAAAACTGTAAATGTTCTTAATTACATTGCAGTGCTCTCAGTCTTTTAAAATGAAAGAATAGTAAATTGTATTAATGCTATGTATGATATTTATGATAATAGTTGGTATATAAACCCAAGTTTTTACTATTGTTTTGCTTTGTTCTATTTTCCTGCATGGTATTTCCAGAGGTAGTCAATTTTGATTATCTGTAGAGATGAAAATATTGCCTCAACTCAGGTATCTAAAACAGCATTATAAAGCACAGACTTAATAGACGAACGCTATTATAAGGTTCTTTTTTTTTTTTTTTTTTTAGCTATGACTGGGGTGACCCAGGGCTGGCACATGGCCACTCTCCCTGCTCCTTTCCTAGTATTCTGTGTCCAGTTCATTTAGGTTTTGCTGCTGAGTACAGTTTGACAGTGTACTCTGCACAAGGCACCATATAAGTGGGCAAGGGACTGTGTCAGAAAGATGTCTTTTCCTAAAATACAAATTCTAAGACAGCCAGTCTCTAGTTTGCACAGAGGTCTCCATAGACTTGTAATAAGCCTTGATCATAGTGTTAAAAAAGAGTTTCCCCAACCAGAGATAGTTCAGTTTTAAAAGGAGTTCTCAAAGACCACAAAGAAATCCAGGATCATATAGACTTCTCTAAGAATGGAGAACAATGAGTTAAAAGTTTGAGATGACTTTTTTTTTCCTCATTCATCTCAAATTGTATCACCTGGGCAGCTGCCTATTTTAGCTACTCAGATCCAACCCCTTTAGAGGAGAAATTAGCTGTGGAGAACAGGGAAGTGCTCTTATTTAACTGCTCAGTAATCAGATAATCTTCTCTGAGTAATCAGAAGTTGGTTACAAAGTAATTTGGCAACTAATAAGACTAGGATGCTTTGGAGAATCAAGGTATCTTTATTTAGCTCATGATAAATTTAGCTCTCTGTGTCTGATGTCATCAAGAAGTCACACTTGTAAGTATATGAAGACTTTCTAGATAGTCATCAGGAAAGAGAGTGGGGGTAGAGGGGAAGGTGAGCAGGGATGGGTATGATATTAAAATCATTACAGCATCCTAGCTCCTGAAACAATCTAGAGATCAACAGTGTTCATTCATGTCACCTCATCTCCCAGCTCTGTAGACATATCATCAAGTTACTGCATGGATGCCTACAGTGAGAGAGAGCATTAGAGATTTTTGGAAATACATAAATAAATTTGAGAATAAATGATGAAAATAATTATCCTTAACTTTCTATTTCATTAACTTCTTATTAGGGTTATTAATAAGTTAAACTGTCAAAAAATATTTGAAGTAGCTTACAAAACAGCACAAAATAGAAATAAAATCAAATGAGAATGAAAATCAATTAAGAAGAAGCAGAAATATAATGGTTAATAGATCCCAGGTCAGCATTTCAGGAAGTTTAATGAATTAAACATCAGTGTGCAGTTATCTACATTTTAGTGTCTGCCTTTCCACATCATCCTGTGCCTAATTATTACTCACGCCAGGCAGCAATTACCGCCAGGACTTTTTTAATTTAAAAAAATCTAATTCAAAACTTACTTGTAACATGAAATACCGTTTAGCATTTAAAAATATCATGTGTGTTGGTCACTTAGTTGTATCTGACTCTTTGCAACCCCATGGGCTGTAGCCTGCCAGGCTCCTCTATCCATGGAATTCTCCAGGCAAGAATATTGGAGTGGGCTGCCATTTCCTTCTCCGGAGGATCTTTCCAACCCAGGAATTGAACCTGGGTCTCCTACATTGCCAGAGAAGGCACTGGCGACCCACTCCAGTACTCTTGCCTGAAAAATCCCATGGACGGAGGAGTCTGGTAGCCTTCAGTCCATGGGGTCGCTAAGAGTCGGACACAACTGAGCAACTTCACTTTCAATTTTCACTTTCATGCATTGGAGAAGGAAATGGCAACCCACTCCAGTGTTCTTGCCTGGAGAATCCCAGGGACGGGGGCGCCTGGTGGGCTGCCGTCTATGGGGTCGCACAGAGTCGGACACACTGACGCGACTTAGCAGCAGCAGCAGCAGCTCCTACATTGCAGGCATATTCTTTACCATCTGAGTCACCAGAGACTACGTGCATGTTATGTAATGTAACAAGTATTCACAGTATTAATATACAAACATATGGAAACACCAGCACTGAAAAAGAAGAAGAGTATTGGAAAGAAATCCTGTATACCAAGTTTTAAGGATGATTTTCTCTAAATCCTAGTAGAATTTAGGGGAAACTCTATTGTTTAGATTTAATGAACCAAGATACACAGTTTCAGCTTTCGCTACCTGGAATTGTTTTTATAAAGTAACATCACTTTGATATTTTAATGTAATTTGTTTTGCTATAATGAATGATTTTAAGTAGTGTTCATTTTTTTTATTCTGTATTTTTTTAGTGTGTGAAAGTGAAGTATAAGGTATACATTTAAAAATAAGAGGTATTGCATCACAGCTCTTTGTGAGTCAGGCTTGGAAAAATTATATATGTAAGTGTATCTAACTAATAGATTTTACTTTAACAGATCTTAGAAAATAATATCTTACCATATTATATGCATCCTAAAGACGTTTGGGGCTTCGCTAAAAGCTCAGCTGGTAAAGAATCCACCTGCAAGGCAGGAGACCCTGGTTCGATTCTTTAGTTGGGAAGATCCCCTGGAAAAGGTATACGCTACCCACTCCCGTATTCTTGGACTTCCTTGGCTGAGCTGGTAAAGAATCCACCTGCAGTGCGAGAAGGCCTGGGTTTGATCCCTGTGTTGGGAAGATCCCTGGGAAGGGAAAGGCTACCCACTCCAGTATTCTGGCCTGGAGAATTCCATGGACTGCATAGTCCATGGGGTTGCAAAGAGTTGGACACAACTGAGTGACTTTCATTTTCACTTCACTTTAAAGATATTCTGCAGTCATCACACTTTGTGCTATGTGTGTGTTTACTCCCACTATATTTTACAGTTGTAGGAGGAACTAATGAGTCCTTTAGAGCAATGTGAAAATAAAGTCAGCATTTCCTTGGAATTTCAGTTCCTAAGAGTTCAGATCAGGAAGTCTTCAGTAATTAACAGATGATTGTCACTGAGAGAGGCAATCATTATTGGATTTATTTGTTTATAGTATGGAAACTATATTTCTGAAAGTAACTTAAGAGTAACCAGTTCACATACTAACCCATCTTGAAAGGAAAATAAAACATCATGATGTAACTGTTCCTGTTAAAAGTGGTCATTCACAGTGCTGAGAGGCAACTGAATTTAATTCTCTGAGTAGTATAAATGGGAGGCAGGCATTATTTTTCTACTATATCTGGGTGTAAGTTATTAATTCAAATGATTCTTTGAGTTCCTAATCTGTATGGTCCTTTTCAACTTTCTGCTAATGTACATTGTACTTTCTAGATCAGGAGTGATGCGTTTTGATTTAAGCTCCCATCTTATACTCCCTCTACTGAGGTGTTTTAGATATTTTATCTTTGGACAAATTGGATGTTTTCTTCCATTAGTATCACATGGCTAATCCCACTCAATTGGAAAGATACCCAGACCCTTTAATTCAGTGGTCTGTGCAAATCTAATACAATAACTGCTGATTTGGTTAGAGATGTCTAGGTGATAGCAAAATTGTCTAGAACTATAACCTCTATAATTGGCTTGAGAATATAATGGATCCCTACTTCTGTAAATGGTCTAGCTTCTTACATGAAACCACCTCAGGTGGTGACTTCCTGAACTTTAATATCTTTCAGTTTGCACATCTGCTTTTGCATCTGTGAAAGAGCCCTGGAGCTTGACCTATTACCTTGATATAATTTGGTACTACTCTTAAAATTTTTCTTAAGCTTGTCTTCTTCTCATTTTGGAAAGCACAAAGTTTTTGTCTCTGAATCATTGTGTGAAAAACCATCACATATTTCCATATTTTTTACACCATTGTTTCCAACTTCTCAAATATAATAGAAGTTAAATATATATGTATTATGTTCATATACACAATGGTGGTGTTCACAATGGCTTACATTTATTGTCAGCCATGACTCTCATTAAGATGCTTGCTGATAACTGCCTCTGGCAGATAACTTCCTAGTTAGTCAGTGGAAGCTTTACTGTTTGCCTGTGCATTGCTTTGGGATTTTTTGTTTTTTTTTCAACATTAGAACAACTTCACTCAGGATTCTTATGAGCAAGTAGGCAATGACTGTTGGGGTCCCTTAATGGACCGGAATCTGGAGGTACGGAGTCGACGATAAGAAAGTGAAAGAGAGAAAGAGGCCGATGTCCCTTGGTTTACGCAGAGGACCAATAAAGTCCTTGACACAGGACTTGCATCGCTCACGAAGGCACCAGGCGCCCTCTCGAGGGGGTCTTAGAAGCCCGGGCAGAAAAGTGAGCACGACGGGTCTCCACGCTCCAGAGAGTCAGCCAGAAAAGGAGAGAGAGAGAGAGAAAGACAAAAAAAAGACCCAGGGACCCAAGCTCTGATGGAGCAAAGGTGCTTTAATGATTTTTCTATGAGTATATATAGGCTGCAGTACAAGAAACTTCTTTCGGGAATGATAGAGATCAGAAAACCAAAGGTACAGCAAACGTTACCAAGGAAACATGGGCTAAAAGTAGTCACAAGGTCAGAAGACAATCTCTATCTCAAGAAAGGGGAAGGAGACTAAGCTGTTTTGTCCTAAGGAGAATGTTTACTAAAGGAGACACATGCTTGCCTCACACAATGACCTCAGTCCCTGGGAGCAGCGTGCTGTTCCGCTTGAAGAGGGACAAAGGACTCATGAGAGACAGCACGTAGGAATCCTCCCGTTAAACATTCCCTGACAATGACAAAAGATGTTGAAAGACAGATTTGGATGTTTTCTGTCAGCATTCATGGGATATAGGTATTATAGGTAACCTTAATAATGAAAATCTCACAAGCATATATAAAAGTGAAGTTTCAGGAGCATAAGAAAGTAGAATAGGAAAAAAAAATCACTGAGAAATTTAAATCCAGAATAATTTGAGAAGTATTGAAGTCTATGGGTATATCTTTATAGTTATTAGCATGGCTCTTTCAGAGGAATGAGTACTGGGACACTAGCCAGGTAATCTTTGTTCTAGTTCCCAGGTCTCCCAGGGCTTCCCTCATAGCTCAGTTGGTAAAGCACCTGCCTGCAATGCAAGAGACCTTGGTTCAATTCCTGGGTCAGGAAGATCTGCTGGAGAAGGGATAGGCTACCCACTCCAGTATTCTTGGGCTGGCCTAGAGAATTCCATGGACTCTATAGTCCATGGGGTTGCAAAGAGTTGGACATGACTGAGCGACCCTTACTTCTACACTTTCACTGGATCTCCCATGAACTGCTGTGGAATGTTGAATGACTCTTGGAACTTCCCTTGCCTTCATTCTCTTCATCTGTAAATTAAAGGATGAACTAGATGCTCTCTGCTGTCCCTTCAAGCATTGACTCTACTGTAATTATTGAATACTCTGTAGTTTAGCCCTGCTAGATATTAAAACACATTGCAACGTTTGTAATTAAAGTAGCGTGACACTGGTACAAATGTAGAATATTAGTGGAAAAGGATAGGGGCTCATGATATAGACTTATGGGGATTAAATAGGTGATAAAGATGTCATTTTTATTCATTGAAGTTGGCTGGACAATAAGTTGTCTTGGAACAACTGCCTAACCATTTATAGAAATGTAAAGAAATTTATTCTTATCCCACTCTTTACATAAAATTTAATTCTAAATGGACTAAAGTTTTAAATATACTAAAGAAAGAAGGGAGGGGAGATAGAGAACAGTGACAAAAATCTTTTAAAAAACATTTACAGTAATATGACCTTTTGGTACATATCTCAACAAATTTAGAGCCTATAAAGGAAAAAACATGGATGCGACTTATACCTATTAATGCAAATTAAAACAGTACTTCTGTATTTATACAGAAGTTGTTTTTATATTATATATATGTTATTTATATATGTATATTATATATATTATTTATATACTATATAGTTGATAATGCCATAAGTAAAAGACAAATAATAAACTAATGAAGCTATTTGCAAAAGCATGTGGTAGAAGGTTAATTTCTTTTATACAGAGTTCTCATAGATCAATAGCAAAAGATGAACAAGTCAAGACAAAAATGGTCAAAGGACATTGATAGTTCATAGAAAGGACAAAATACAAGTGAATATTTGACAAGTTGCTCAGCCTTATTCACAAGGAATAGCACCTAGATTCCACTTTTATCTATAAGATTGGCAAAAATTGAAATATTTAATAGGACCCCCTGTTGGAGGAAAAAGATATTCTCATGTATTGTTGATAGCAGTCCTTTTCTCTTGAAGACCAATTTAGCAATAACTATCAAAATCTTAGACGCAGATACTTTTAGATCTAGTATTCCAGTTGAAGGTATTTATTCTGTAGTTAATTTAATGGACTATTTGTATACATAATTCTACTTGTTATACTAAATTTATATTTTTATTAATATTTTAAATTAATAGGATAAATTTTGAATATAACATATGGAGCTATTTATAGTTCTTGCCTTTGGAGAGGCATGAGAGACAGGGGGCTTTAAAATTTATATTTTATATCATTTTATTTTATCCTAAATGATATGTTTACCAAGATTGGGTAAATGTTAACATTTTCAAATAGTTTTAAAATTTAGTAGCAAATGAGTGTCCTAAATGGACAAGGAAATGGCAACCCACTCCAGTATTCTTGCCTGGAGAATCCCATGGACAGAGGAGCCTGGCAGGCCATGGTCCATAGCATCACAGGGAGTCAGACACGACTGAAGTGATTAAGCGTGCAGGCACAAGTGTCCTAAAATACCTTTTTAAAGAGGTTGTGGAAAGAGTGATGATAAAGCTAAAAATATACTTAAGAAAAACTCAAGTTCATCTGCTGTCCTAAATTTAAAATAGTAGTTGAAAAAATATAGCAGCATATATGATCTTTTAGAAAATAATACAAGCTCATATGACAAAAATGACAGTCTCTAGAGTTTCTGAAAATTGTGTGCTTCACTTACTGTGCCAACACCCTAAAGGATTCTTCTGTATAATATAACATGAGATTGATATCCTATATCCTTTCATGGAGAACTCAATGCTTTTTATTTTATGAATTTCTTCACACATAAAGTGCTTTTAGATATATTTTTTTAACAGTGGCATGCCAAGCAATATCATTTACACAAACCCTGAGCTATTCAAAAAGTGGAATTCCTATTAACATAGTTTACCAATTCTGTGTAAAAACTGCCATAGTACTTGTAGCTATAATTTTGGTTGTTGCTTAGTAATTGAAAGCCTTCTAATTTATAGACTTTTTAAAAGTAAAAATTAACCTTCTAAGAGCAACTAGTCAAATGATATTTTTATAATGAGATTTTTTTTTTGATAGCAAAAAATATTTCCTAGGTTCACAAAGGCCTTACGGTCAGAAGAAAAAAATAGACGGAGTTGTTGTTTGCTTTTTTCTTCTCAAGTAAGACTTAGGGCCACAGAGGGTGTGGCATACATAATATAATTTGAATACTGTAATACATACAAAAGGAAGACTCTATCTCCCTCAGATTGATTTTAGGAAACATAAATCTAGGAAATAAGTTATGAAAATTGAACTCCTAGTTTATAGTTGAATTTTTCTATTACCTAATATGGAATATATTTCTTTGTAAGAAGTATTTATTAGTTTTTAAAATATGCAAATTGAGGAAATGGTGAAAAATTTCAGAGATACTCTTTTAAGTTATAAACCTAAAAATCATATGTAAAAATAATATAGGGGTGAAATATTTCAAAACCAGAAGCAAATTGGATAGAAACTATATACCACCTCAAAAAAAGTCCAGAATTGGGTAAAGGAAACTTCATTCAGATTTCAAGTTGCTTTTAAAGCATGCTAGAAGTTTGAACCCAGTTTTTTTAGACTGTATTTTACATACTAGCTCTTGAGTTAATTCTCCATGATTTCATCAACTGACTGCCCAGTTTTTTTTACATTTAGTTCTTCATACTTTGCACTTTTTATCAGCATACCCATACTCTTCCACCTCATGTCCTTCCAGCACACCATAGTTTTGAAAGAATACGTGAGACAGCTAATTCACAGTAGGCATTAAACTTTTAGCTACCAGCAACCTACACTTTAAAAAGATCTAAGAACTGAGTACCCTGAAAGTAAAATGCATTTACTGCTTTTCATGTTAAAGCCTACCTGTGTTGTATCTGTGTATGTCTCTGTGTGTCTGTGTGTGAGTTGATCTAATGTGGGACATCCCAGAACACTCTAATAATTTTTCATTTTTGCATCTAAAAAAATAAAAATTAATCAAAGTATAGATTTTTATTAGAGTGTTACTTCTGGGGAACATAATGCAGAATGGAAAACATTTAATATCAGTCGCTGTGCTATAGTCACTTAATTACTAAAATAAAGTAAAAACAGGCATATTAACTACAAAAAGAGGACAATTCAACAAAACTGAAACCATGACTAATGTTTGGAGAGTTAATAAAGACTATTGATATAGATGAGATTAAATTCCTTTTATTCTCACAATATCCATATACTGAAAAAATGTGCTTAGATATAATAAGAACTTTTATCCATAGATAAAACATATTAGTAGTAGAAACCCTAAAGTGTTATTAAAGTTATATTAATTAAAAATGATTACAGTAATTATTCTAGGAATTGAAAAGGAGACATTTAATAGTCTCATTAATTTCTTAATTAGGAAAAGTTATGATCAAAGAAAAAAAAATATCCCTCTCCTTAGTTTATCAAAACAACCTAAGAAGAATAATCAATGAAATTACAAATTTCTTAAAGATAATAATGATCAGGATAATGTTTAGTGTGATTAAAAAAGCAAATAATTTCAAACTAGAAAATAGGAATGACCCCTGATTCTACTTGGTGATTTACTTTTTTGTGTTTTGTTTTGCTTTTGAAGAGCAATGTTCTTTAATGGTATTAGAACAATAAATTCCCTATCCTCTTCATTCCATCCTTGATTTTACATTACACTGAATTTGTAATGGTATAAGATGACAAGTAACTAAGTCATCAGTGACAGAACATGATTCCTCAAGAAAAAAACAATCTAAAACAATGTCAGATTATGAAAATTGATCCTGATTTTGTTTTTTACAATTATTCCAAAATCAAAGATAAGCCTACGAGGCAGCTTACATAGTTTACTTTTAAAAATAATATTTATTTATTTATTTATGTTTGGCTCTGGTGGTCTTTGCTGCTGCCTACTAGGAAGTCTGCTAGGCAGCCTACATAGTTTATTTTTTTTTTTAATACTTATTTACTTATTCATTTTTGGCTGTGCTTGATCTTCACTGATGCATGCAGACTTTCTCTAGTTGCAGAGGGGGCTACTCTCTAGTTGTAATGCACCATCTTTTCATTGCCGTGGACTCTCTTATTGCATAGCATGGGGTCTGGGGCATGCAGTCTTCAGTAGTTGTGGCTCACAGTTTCAGAGCACAAGCTCAATAGTTGTGGTTCATGCCCACGGCATGTGGAATCTTCCTGGACCAGGGATCAAACCTGTGTCCCCTGTTTTGGCAGGCAGATTCCTCACCTCTGGACCACCAGGGAAGTCCTATAGTTTATTTGTTAGAAAAAGATATTAAAAAGTAACAAATGGGGCTGAGATACACCAAGCTTCTATCTTCCCACTAGATGAAAGATGTGAGTACATACATGAAAATAAATATAGAGAATTCAAACAGAGTTCTGAAGATAGCAAACATGAATAAAAATAGGAAAAGGAGATCTGTGGGGGAAAAGTCATGGAAAATGTAATTGTAGAAGAGAAAGCACAGGGACAAGTTAATAATGCTCTTCCAGTGTATTGGAGGCTAGTCAACAGGGCTGCCGGAGAAGGCAGTGGCACCCACTCCAGTACTCTTGCCTGGAAAATCCCATGGATGGAGGAGCCTGGTAGGCTGCGGTCCATGGGGTCGCTAAGAGTTGGACACGGCTGAGTGACTTCACTTTCACTTTTCACTTTCATGCATTGAAGAAGGAAATGGCAACCCACTCCAGTGTTCTTGCCTGGAGAATCCCAGGGATGGGGGAGCCTGGTGAGCTGATGTCTATGGGGTCGCACAGAGTCGGACGTGAATGAAGCGACTTAGCAGCAGCAGCGGCAACAGGGTTGCTGACCAGCTGTTCCTAATCTTCCTTGAAATCACAAGTTGGAAGGGGTCAAAATCATAATTTAACAGATTTAGATCAAGGAAGAGGTGAGGACAACAGAGGAGGAAAAAAGGCTGGTCCCAAAGAATATCCCAAGTTCTATAGCACCGAGAAGTACATGCTTACTTTAATTTTTTGTTCATAAAGGTAAGATCATCTGTTTAAACAATTTTTTTCATTGATCACTTGCTTTTCTCCTTTTAAAATATTGAAAATAAATAAAATGAAACTTATAAGATTATAACATCCTATTTTAAAGACAACTGCAAAGTGAGAGACAGTAAAAGGCACATTGGTTAAGAACACGGACTATGGATTCAGACATTCAGAGCTTTGAATACAGGTTTACCACTTTCTACCTGAGTGATCTTGGATCTAATTCCTCTAATGTTTAGTTTACGCAAAGTAGGATTATTGTAGCATATTGGTCATTGTGAGGATAAAAGAGATAATGTATATGTATGGCCAGAAATGTGGACATATAGAAAACAAAAATTGTAACAATGAATAGTAGGAGAACTATCATACAGCATGATAGTAAAAGTGGTTCATTCTTTCTATTGTCTCATGTCTTAGCAGCATTAAAAAAAATGGGCCTATAAACAATAAAAACCATTAAACTATGGCAGGGAAATTTTAGAGTAAACTTTATTCATGGTAGTCATTTTGTGCAATATTTTGCCAAACTTTATGCTCATTTACCTCCTAGAGGTCTTTGAATGTTTTAAATAAATGGCATGAAATTACTCTATATGTATTTAGCACTTAAAGTATACACGTGGTGTGATGTGCCAGGGAGAGGTGGCAGAAGACCTCTGGACACTAGAGAGCAGGTCCCATAGGGAAGGTCAGCATCAGGACAGCAGTGGACTGAGAAGCAAACAAGCAGACAAAGATGAAGAGGGTATGAGTACAAGAGGGTGATGCAAATCCTGCAAATAAGGAGGACTTGAAGGAGTAGAGTAAGAGCAGTGTCAGAGCATCAGGCAAGCAGTCCATGACCAAAAGACATTAAGGAAGGGACAGCCAAGATAAACCACTGAAGCACAGGCACATGAAGCCCATCCTAAAACAGAAGAGATGCATTGGCCCAGTCTCAGCTGCTTCATTCTACTCTCATTCATGGGGAAGCAAGGCTTAAGTGACCCAGGTTTGGGCATCTGCCATTGATTAAATTAAAGCCTGTTGATTGGGTAGAGTGTGGGAGGGGCAGACAGTTCTCTGGCAAAAACACCTTCTTGACATAAAGTAATAATGAGTTTTTCAGCCATTTGTGATCAATTGCTTGCAGTTTTGATACATGAGATGTTGATGTGGTGCTTTTAATTTATTATTAATACCTTATTTTAACTTGTGGCTTGTAAATGGTGCCTTTGACATGACCACTTAAATCATGGAAGTGATCTTTATAAATAATTTACAATAGAAATAATAAGTGATATCTAGAGGGGACTGTGTATGGAGATTTGGTAATCAGCCTGACACAGGCTGCTTCTTTATCTGTCAGTCTGCTAAGTTGTATGTGTTATTTAATTATTATGAAGATATTAATGTGACTAGACTTCCTTTTTCTGTTAGAGAAAAACATGTGATATTGTTTTCTATATTTACAATGCAATTCATACTTTAAATCAACTGTGCATTGCATCTTTGCCTTGATATTGTAACCCAAAGGGGACATTTATGTCAAAAACACTCTTCTGAATAAATCAAATTAGCGTGATCTGTTTTGTGGCACACATGAAGATGAGGCATTTTATTCAAATTTGTTTATAAGTTTAGCCATTATTTTTAGTTTAAATTATCATACCCATGAAATTGACTCCCTAGACCATACAGATTCCTATATCTCTATAATTTGGGCTATGTATATTTCTGTATTTTAAGTGTACATCATATTTTGTTTTACCTAAATAATTATTTTGTGGAAACATACTTGATTTACATTGTTGTGTAAATTTCTGCTGTATAGCCATTTAAATATTCAGAAAAATTTACTCTTTGAAAATATTCTAGAGCTTTAGTTCTCAAATAATAATTCTTAAACTAGCAATGCTGCCATTGTTTAGGAACTTATTAGAAATACAAAATTAAGATTCCATCTCAGAATTACAGGATTAGAAATTTGAAGGATGAAAAAAAAAAAAGAAATTTGAAGGATGGGTCCTGGCCATCTGTGTTTTAACAGATGTTATGTAATGTGATTAATTAATTAATGTAATCTGTGTGACTGGGTAGCTACTGTGAGGGCTACACAAGGGATTAGTAATATCCTCCTTCTAGAAGATTATAATCTGATATGCTAACTTTATTAATGTTACAGGAGTTATAATCACTGAGAAGGGTTAAATAATATTACAGGAGTCTAACAAGTGCCATAGGGCAGTGTAGGATGAATTACTAAATTATAAAGAGGGTATAATGCTGTCATTACACTGTAGTGGTTAAGAGACTAAAGAGTCAGACTTCCTACATTCAAATCCCAGCTCTGTCACTAATTAGTACCTACCTCAGAGGATTGCTGTGAGGCTAAAGGCATTAGAATAGCGCCTGACATGATGAAGTCTATGTAAATGTTAGGTATTATTAATACTATTTTAGTATGGTGAACAGAAAGTTCCATGAGAATACAGAGTAGCACTTTTTTAACTGAAGGAATTAGAATGACTTAAAGAAAGATATAATTTTATCTAGGCCTTAAAGTATGAGCTTATGTCAATTGGAGAGTAGCAAAGGGGAGGGATCCTGATGGCAAATGAGAACAAATGAGTAATCTTTCCTTTTAAGATAAAAAATTATACAGGTCCTATATCTCCAGTGGTTCAGTTTCAATTCACTAGTAAAGCATTCTTTTACTTGGTTGATTTACAACATGTCCATCATCCTCCTTTTAAAAAGCTGTTTATTGAATATCAGTTATGTGCCTTGTACTGAGAAGCTGAAAATACAGTAATGAACAAAATGGACAAAGTACTAACTTTAAGTGTTTTAGGGACTAAAACAATGACTCAAAATAACTTTCAAATAAAATTTCTTAAACGAAAGAAATTATGGGAAAAGTCACGTCAAGAACTGCAGACAGGCATATTTAAGAATTCAGTTACCTCTCTCTGCAGCTGGAGCCCAGAATCTGATACTTGGTCAATTATATTAAATACTGATTCATATGAATGACCGTCTCGATAACAGAAATTTGCAATGGTAGAAATAACTTTTAAATTATTGTTTTCTTCTATGCTTATTATTTTAAGTTTTGGAAAAGTAACTAGTATGAGAAAGGGTCCCAGTTTTTTTCTGGATCAGCACTGATGCCAATCTAAAAAAACATTTTTTTAACTAGGCAAAGAATTTATGAATCTTTGTTTCAGACCTTTGCCCCAGACTTCTTTAGCTTAATTGGCTGCAAAGAATGAATTGTATATAAGCAAAAACTGAAGAAATCTGCAGTGTCCAGGGGCTTGGGCTTAAAAATATTAAAGACCTAGATTTTATCAGATCCATAAACAAAATTTTAAAAAGCAGTGATAAAAAAAAGCAGTGATAATATAAAATAGCAACTCCTAATAACTTCTTCAAGATTTATCTTCTTCAGAAGTTGACTCAATTCAGTTTGCTCCTTTCTTGAAAGCCTTGTCAAAATTCTTGTCAAGATCTAGAACTTCATCATCATCATCTTCTCCAGTAGCAAGTGGTACTTTTCCATCCACAGATTTTTTGGGGAGGGCTTCAGTCAGTCTCCTTAAGCCTAAGTCAGTCTCTTGGTCAGACTGTCTGCGATAAGTTTATATAAGATCTTGGGTAGCATTTCTGCCATCTGCTTTGTCTCAGGATGGCCTATAATGGTGAAAGTGTTTGCTGCCAGAGATGCCTGAACTTTTAGATTGTTAGTGTGGCTCACTGTTCTTGACTGGTGAACATAGTCATTTCTTCAAATGAGGTGTTGTTTACCCCTAACTTCTTTAAAGAGAACTGAACCTTCTTGTTATTTTCTGTGGCATTTGTAAGAACCACCTTCTTCTTTCTGTGAGCAGTTCCTTTCCCAACAATGCACAGTCACGCCTGCAATTTGGCAAGTTTCCCCTGGTTCAGGATAGCTTCTTTCATCTTGTGTTGGAGCAGAAATGGGGCCGCACCGGAACTAGGATTGGCACTCAGGTGGTCTCAGGCAGACCAGCTGAGATGAGGCACACACACGTGGGGACTCAAAATCTAAAAGTGTTTTTAACTCAGTTTTTTCCTTTTCTGTGCCGACCCCTTGGAGGTTAGAGGAAAGATAGTGAATCAAAATGGTATACTCTTTTTTTTTCACTGTTAATCACTCTATTTTATTCTTTTATTTTCTTAGGAGCATATATAGTCTTTTATAGATAGCCAAGGGGAGAGGAGTAAGGCAAATTCCTTGACTTTGAAGATAGTGAGATACCATGCCAAAAACAGATGATAGAGGTATTTTTGAAGAAAACTATGGATAAGCCACACAAACAGTAAATGATTTTTCTGCTTTGTACTTTTCCTTTGTTTAGTACTAATCTAGGCTGCAAGTTTTATGTTTGGCTTAAAAAAATCATAGTCATATACTCCCTGAAAAGCCTTGTCTCAGATCTATAACAGTTCTCACAAGAAATATTAATAGAAAGAGCTCATCTAGCTTTTTAAGCCACATGGGAAATAAACAGCATTAATTGCCAAGACTTTTAAACAGAAGTTTATTTTCTAGTGTGACATGGACACAGAATGAAACAATGGCACCCATCTGTTGTCCTTCAACCTCTTACAAATGTCAGTCTGATTTAAGGTCCGGTGACAATCTGGGATTCTTTCTTTCTGCTTAGATCTAGAATGATGCAAAGGAAGTAGGAATGAATCTTCTCAGACCTTGATGTAACCACTATTGGGTCCCCAAGAAACTTTTGTCCTGAAAGAAACTAAGTAAAATCAATTCAGCAGGCTTTACCTGTATAAACACAACTACAAATATCATAGCAAGATAGCTTGTAATTCTGTACTACTCTTTTCTTGCTGCATGTAATCTGTTTCATTGTTGGAAGTAGGCACTTGCATCATATTTGCCAGTCCCACACAAGATGGGCAAGGGAACGTTTATTATTAACTCTCTCTCTCTCAGCATAGCACATTAAGCATTCTTTTGCACATTGACAATTATTGATGAATGTAGAGTAAATTGTTTGTTCTTAAAATGTTACTTATACTAGATAAACATCCTTGACGGTAATTCTCTTTTCCTTATTTTTCCTAAAATAAGATAATCCCTGCAATGTATTTCCTAACATTTCTACGAAGAGGCTGTAACTGGTACAGATTTACCGTGGCCACATTAAGCACAAATTTTTGTTTACTTCAGTGGTCCTGATTCCCTAACATATGATATAGTTAGAGCTTTCCAGGTGGCGTTAGTGGCAAAGAACCCTCCTGCCAATGAAGGAAACATGAGAAATGGGTTCGATCCCTGGATGGGGAAGATCCCCTGGAGGAGGGATGGCAACCCACTCCATTATTCTTGCCTGGAGAAGAATACTGGAGTATCCTTGCCACAAATAGGCTACACAGAATCAGACACAACTGAAGCGACTTAACACACACATGATATAATTTTATCACAGGGAGTGAAACAGCATTTTGTGACAAGGTCTAGAATATTAGACTGGGAAAGGTTATAGGAAGAATAAGGGGAGAGAAGTCAAGAAGAAAATTATTATCTAGTTAGAGTTTTGATTTTTTTAAAAAAAGCACTGCTAAATAATTTGGATTTGATTTTTTTTATTTTCTATCAGAAATAAAAAGAGATTCAAATCTCTTTTCTAATTTACTTGTAATCTGTAAGCTAGTAGTTAAGAGCTGTATGTCAGATGTCGCTTGCAATTATGTTTGTTCTTACCAAAAATAAAAACAGGTATATACATCAAAGAAAGAAGTTACATCATATTGTATTCATATTTTCATCACTGGAGTAATATATCATGTGCTAAAGAATGAGCTAAAAATAAGGACAATAAAGAGTATATAATAACAAAAATTGAATATTACTAGCTACATAGAAAATGGCTTGCCAAGCTTTGTTTTATGTGTGATGTGATTTATGCCATGAGTACTTGGCAGAAAGAATAGTGTTTGCATTTTCATTGCACCATTAAATGTTGCTGCCATGAAATATATTGAGACTAGGACAACACAATACATGGTGAAAAGAAATCACATTATGGGGGAGGGGTATCATTCTTCATCTTCAAATGAGTCATGCAGAACCAACCACTTTGTATGCATTTATTTTTTGTTTATGACCCATTCCACTTTTTGGAGGTTTTGTCCATAACAGCTTATTGATAATAGACAGCAATTTACAGTTGCATGAAAGAACACTCATACTATTTATTGCTAACTATTTTTAGTACCAGCTTGCATTGGAACTCTGAAATTGGATACTTAACCAACTGATTATATATTGACCCTTTTAAGTGCAAAAATAAATGTTTTTCAAAATTTTTACTTTCTTTAGTAGAATTTCATTTCCTCACAGCCGTTTCAGAGATGAAAGAACATTCCTAATACTGTTTGAGACTTAAAAATAAAATAGCCGTTATAAAAGAATTAACTACTGGTCACTTTTAAATTAAATATTTACTAATTATTTGATTTATTTATAATGAGATTCCAAAGCAGTGTTTTCATGTAAGACTTGGATACATTTTTAGAAAAGTATGTGTTACTCTATCTGTTTTAAAACTAAAATGGAATTTCTCTATAATACTATTAGCTGGGAGTGTATTTGAGATAAAGGAGATTGTTTATGACTTCATCATTGATTCCTGATCACTGAAATAGGAAGGAAGGAAGTGAGGGAGGGAGAAAAAAGGAAAGGATCTAAACCCAGTGAACAAAATGGCTCAACCTATTTTCTTTCAATGTTTATTTTTATTTTATTTTAAAGTTCATTTTTATTCCAAAGCTTTATATCTCTTGGTAGTTTTCATGATGAATCATTTTTCATACTCTTTGTTATGGGTTTTATAATTTTCAGTGATCATTATTACTAGGTGAAATTATACATTTGGGGAAATCAAATATGTAACTTACATCATTTACATGCAATGGGCATTAGAGTGCCTAAATATTTCCTTTCAGTGCTGCAATAGCTCTGGTCCCTATCTACCACTCTATAATGAAGGGACTGATGATGTTGTAATTTGAGATTGTGACTCTCATGATGGTATAATCATTGCAGGATCTGTCTCTTCTTCTCACTCTATAAACTCTGTCTATTGACAGAAATGTATTCTTTCATTTTTTTTAACTGAGAATTAATATAAATTTTAGGCATTAAATTCACAATCTTAGTTCAACTTGAATTTCCACTTTTCTGTTAATTTTTCTTTTGATTGATAGACATCATTTCATAAACTTAATGCCTGAAAACAGAACAGGTTGTGAATCAGAATAACAGATCTGCTAGAATAAAAGTGGTTATGGAAATCTCACCCCTCAGGTGACATTCTATACCAAGAGCAGCCAAGTGCCTCAAATTCTGTTGGGATATAATTATCTCATAATAACTATTTTCCCAACAGCACTGCATCACAATCAGGCCATAAAATTTGTTTTGTGTCTCAGGAAAGAAGATAGAGTAAGCAATTTGGAATGTTACAAAACAGGCTCAGTTGAGCAGTTTAATTTGCATGGATTATCCTCATCCTCTAAATGTGCCTTTGACCAATGAGAGTTATCAGTTGCCTTGGTCCAGAGAGCATTATCATTTTATATGCACACATTTGCATAAATTGAGATTAAAAAGTTGCTCAAAATATAATAAAAGCAAAAGAACTAATAAAACACTAGCTGCTGTAAATAATATATTTTACAATTTCAGAGATGTTTTATTCTACTGTATTTAGCATACATCTAACAGATATTTTGCCAGCAAAGATTTGCAAAATAAACCAGACTAGAACAGCCCTATAATTATATCTGTGTAAATGTTTTAAAGGATTGTATTATAAGAAAAAAAACTGTAGTAATAAGTTTATTCTGCTATTTATAGTATGCAAGCAAAATTTATGCAAGAGTCAGATAGACTTGAGTTAAATCAAGTACATTCTATAAACATTTCTTGAGTTCTTATATTGCATTGAGTCCCTGGGGATATAAAGATGAATAAGCCTTTGTTTTTTGGGTTTTCTTTTTTTTCCATTAAGCAGCTGACATTGCAGTATCAGACACTGGTATTGTATTATTATACATCTAAAGAGACAGATACATGCACAGGGTATAGAAAAACCCAGATTGCCTAGTGTGGGAGTTCAGGGATAATTTTTTCAAGGGAATGTGTACTTAAAGCTCAGATTTAAAGGATGGGCAAGAGTTGTCCAAAAATGAAAAAGATTATTCAAAAAGCAAATGAATTGGACAAAATTGAAAGATATGTGATTTGTAAGTGTTAGGTCTATTAAGGTACAAGTTACAGAATATTCTTTTCAGACATTCAGTTCTGTGAATGATAGTTATATAACTATCACCACAGTTAAAATCTAGAACTTTTGGTAACTCATAAATTTCCCTTTTGCCCCTTTATAGCCAATTCCTTACCCCTACGTCAGTCTTTAGTGACCACTGACCTGGTTTTATCCCTATAATTTTGCCTTTTCTAGAATACTATATAAATAAGGCAATATAGTATGTAGTCTTTTAGATCTGTCTTCTTTCATTCTGCATAACACACTTGAGAGTCATTCATGTGGTTGCATGCATCTGTAGCTCATTCCCTTTTGTTGCTACCTATTCCATGGCATGGATTTACTCTGCTTATTGATTCATTCTGCAGTTAATAACTATTTTGGTTGTTTCTAGTCTTGGAGATTATGGATAAATCACTTTAAACATTTCTGTACATGTTTTTGTGTGGATCTATGTTGTCTTAATTTCTCGAGAAATCATTTCTATTAGATAAATATCTTGGAGTGGGATTGATAGGTCCTACGTGGAATATTTTGATGTAGCTGACAGAAGTGTGAAATTTGCTGTTACAGTAGCAAGGTGAGACGGAGAAGGCAATGGCACCCACTCCAGTACTCTTGCCTGGAAAATCCCATGGATGGAGGAGCCTGGTGGGCTGCAGTCCATGGGGTCGCAAGAGTCAGACACGACTGGGCGACGTCACTTTCACTTTTCACTTTCATGCATTGGAGAAGGAAATGGCAACCCACTCCAGTGTTCTTGCCTGGAGAATCCCAGGGATGGGGGAGCCTGGTGGGCTGCCGTCTCTGGGGTCACGCAGTGGGAGACGACTGAAGTGACTTAGCCGCAGCAGCAGCAGCAACAGGGTGAGAGAAATGAAGAAACAGAAAGAGTGGGCGAAGACCAAATTAGTACTTTTTGTTCCACGCTAAGAAACTCAGATTGTGTTCCAAATCAGATGGGGAGATTTTAAGCAGTGATGTTGTGTGCTCATATTTCCATGTGCTCATATTTCCATTTTGGCTGAGGTGTCAGGGCAAAGTTTGAACTGATGGAAGGAGGCTTTGGGGTAGAGATGAGGCTGGACATTTTAGGATTCTTAGTCCAGGATGCTACCATAGGACCTATTCCTGGCAGAGCATACCCAAGACTTCCAGTTACAATCCCAGGATACTGTGCAGGTGGGAAAAAAAAAGCATGTTTACTGATAACACTTTCTAAAGAATTAGATGGCCCACTCCCTGGGATCATGGTCTGTGCTAACTAGATTTCACTAGGAAGAAGACCTTTACTATGCAGAGCTAAGCAGGTGCTTTCTTAAGATGGCCAAGCACTAGCACCAGGGACCAACAACTTGTTTAGTTCTCCTAATAACCCTATAAGGTAGGTGCCATTATCATATGCATCTGCTGTGACAGAAAGAACAGGGATTCTGTGCCTGTCAGAGCTACCACTTATTACTATGATAATCATATTACTGTGATAATCTATGATAAATTGTTTCACCTCTGCAGACTCAAATTCCTTGTCTGTAAAATTTAGATCATAATATCTACCTCATTAGAATTTTAAGAGGATTAATGAAACAACATATAAAATGTCCTTAGAGTATTGCTGGTGGTCACTAAATATTTCCTCCCTAGAGTTACACAGTGTATATAATTGTGTGTATATAATCAGTGAAATATTAACTGATTGGAAAGTTGGAAATTAAGCTTGAGTAACTAAAAATATCAAAGAAAAAATAAAGCATTCAAATAAATTTCTAAGATTGATAATGAACTTACAACAGTACTTTAAAAATCCATTCAAAAATGAAAGCCAGGATCTATCATCTGTTTTGATGGAAAATTAAATAATATCCATGAAGCGTATAAAGTGTAGACATACATTCTCCCTCATTTTTGGTTGTGCTTTCTCATGGAAAGAATTATAGTAAAATATTTTCCTTTATAATAAAGAATTGGACATAAATGTTTTCTCTAACAAAATCCTTAGTAAAGATAAATTTAGAATATGGAAGGTCTATCATGTATTAGGAAGAATAATAGTCCACCAGAATGGACTATTATAGTCCACCAGAATGGACTATTATACAGATATTGAGGGAGACAGTTTAGGGAGAAAATTAAATGGACCTAATTATTAGAACTGTCCAGTGTAAGAGACTGGTTTTCGTTATGCAGGATCTCTATGACCATCTGTCAAGAATGATTTAAAATAAAACATTTTTTATATTTTTCATTTCTTTATTTTTTGGCTATGCTGGGTCTTCATTACTGCACGGGCTTTTCTCTAGATGCAGCGAGCAGGGGCTGCTCTCTAGTTGTGGTGTGCAGTCTTTTCAGTGTGGTGGTTTCTCTCATTGCAGAGCATGAACTCTAGGCACACAGGCTTCAGTAGTTGCGGTACGTGGGCTCAGTAGTTGCAGCTCCAGGGCTCTAGAGCGCAGGCTCAATAGTTGTGGTCTACAGGCTTAGCTGCTCTGCAGCATATGGGATCTTCCTGAACCAGGGATCGAACCCATGTCTCCTGCATTGGCAGGCGGATTCTTTACCACTGAGTCACCAGGAAAGCCCTTAGTGAATTATTGCATTGAAAGACAAGGTTAAACTAGATATCTTAATAAAATCTCCTGTAATATAATTTATCATCCTTGACCTTTCCAAGTGTATGACTCAGTGATTCTCTTATTTTTACTTCTTCAGAGTTTGTAAATACTTTAGCAAAATACTGCTTCATTTGAAAACCATTCTGACCTTTTAAATATATTATTGTTTTCAAATTGTTAAATTCTGGATTTCAGTAATGTTGACACTTGCTACCAAAATATTTTTTAGATAACTAAATAGTTCAATAAATTTATGCCATTGTGTACCTTGCTATTCAGTACGAGGTTACAAAAGAACTATGTCTTTTCCTTGGATATTAATTTGGTTTGCATGTCTTCAACTAAATTGTTTTAAAACAAAACTGCATGTTTTTTGCATGTTGTACTTGATAGCTTCAATTCATTCATAGTTTCATATTACACTCTTTTAAAAAGTGGGTGGGCTATTTTATACTTAAAAATTGTCCTATTCTCATTAATAGAGCTTTAGCATAGATAATGTTCCTAATTTTGAACACTGGGGGAAAATGCACTTGATATGGAACCATTAGTGTTTTTATATTTATCACATACTGCCAAATGGATTTTTTTTTGCTTTGAAGTAATTCATCGTTTGTATTTCCACTGCTAATACCCCATTTCAGACCTTAGCCATTTTATGCCTGGAATCTTATCCTTGTCTTGCATACTTTGATTCATTCTAAAATAGCTACAAAATTAAGCTTCATAAAATATATATTTATAAAACACCGTGCATTAAACTTTCAATGACTCATCATTATTTGTAGAGAAAAAAACAAAAACCATATGATTAGGCTTGAATTCAAGCCTTCCACAGTATGATTGTGCCTGCCTAAAATATTTGCTTTTTAGTACTAAAAAACTTGGTTCCTTCCATGCCAAACTCACCCTTAACACCTTATTTGCTGTCCTATATCCACAATCCACCTATGTAAGTATCTATACTTCAGAACACAGCACAAGGCTGCCATTCCCTCCACAAAGTCTCTTAGAACACCAGGCCACACTGTTCTGATCTCCTGTGGATTTTATTTCCCATGTTATCGGACAGACAGCAAGAAGGGTCAGCTTGGAAAAAAACCTAGGGATTGATTGTATCTGTCCCTATTTAAAGATGTAAAAACAGACACTTTGGAAATTTGAATTCAACTCATTCCTTTTTCTTCAAATTGCCTTCCTTGTTGATTAATTCTGAGTAGGTGTATTGTCTGCTGTCAGTATAACCCAATGAATGATATTTTATCATGCTGGTTTAATTTTCCCAATTATTTCTACTTTTGAGTTTGCCTTAATATTATCAATAATTTTGTAAATTAATTATTCATGATCATAGATGCCATGTAGTATATAGGTATATACCAATGCATATACTCAATGCATGAGTTTTAAAATAGCTTCTGACCCACCACAGAAGAGTATTATAAAGTTTGCTGTAATTTAATCTTATACATGTCATCAACTTAGTTTTCCCACCCTGATGTTACTGTGGGGCTTTAGGACTTGGCATAGAACTGCAGTTTATTTCAGACTTGCCCTTTAAGCAAGTACCAAGTTTTAGGAAGGGACAAAGGGACCACTGTTTATATAGCTGCTTACCTAGGAGTTGAAAATAAGGCACCAAACTTACATATAGAGTGTTTTTATTTTTCCTCTTCTATCAAAGCATATCAGGCAGAGATTCCATGAGGAGCAAATGAAGGATGACATGGCATGCATTTCATGGTCCAGGATCCATTTAATCCAGCAAATTAATGACTCAACCTGAGAAACTTGAGTAACTCAATGATGAGGTACTAGGCTTTCCTCTGGGAGGCAATC
The DNA here is from genome assembly GCF_910594005.1 of Cervus elaphus. Lineage (NCBI taxonomy): Eukaryota > Metazoa > Chordata > Mammalia > Artiodactyla > Cervidae > Cervus > Cervus elaphus. The sequence continues at coordinate 50,664,230 of NC_057832.1, forward strand.
TAAGAAGCAAACTGTTCAGATGTATATTACTATTTTTATAGTGGTATGTGTGTGCATTCATAGATCAGAAGACTTCATTAATGAAGATTATATGTTCTAAATAATATAAACCTATGAGTTTCAGGAGAATTGATCTTAATGAGTTGCTGTCTCTTCTCCATTTAAAATAATTATTTAATTTCAAAATAATATGACATCTTTTAATGAACTATAAATTAATCTTGAAGGGTTTTAAAGTACTTTTCTTCACCACTTGCATGATACTTATTGTTTTTTTCTTTTTCCCTTCTGTTACTAGTTTCCTCATTTCTTTCTAACTCTCACTGCTATGGGGATAGTAAATTTTAAAGAACTTTGAAAGTCTGTGATGAAATCTCTAATCTCTTCATATTTTTTACATGACCATTATTAACATGACCCTTCTCATCAAAGCTACTCATTGAAATCAATTATCAATTTCACTCAAGAAACAGTAAAAATTAAGACATTTAGTTCCTACCTCAAGTAGCCCTTGATGTAAAGTGATAACAATGACAGCACCAATGTATTATCCACTACAAACCCCTCTCTGTCCCTAGTTTCCTGCTGTATATCTGTTCCATAGATGTGCTGTGAGTAGTTAGTGAAATTGCATAGCACAAGGCTTGGCAAATAGCATGTGCTTCATAAATGTCAGCCCTCCCCAGGTATAGGTGGTGTAACACTTGTTAACAATTCACATTTTTTATGAAGAATAATACATAGAAATTATTTTCTAATTTAAAAATAAGTTAAATCTACTCTGTTCTATGTGAAGTTATAGAAATTATTCATGATTAGAAAGCAGTCATTTTATATTGAGCTTACCAGCTGGTAAAGAAACTGCCTGACAATGCAGGAGATGCAGGTTTGATCACTGGGTTGGGAAGATCTCCTGGAGAAAGAAGGAAATGACAACCCACTCCAGTGTTCTTGTCTGGGAAATCCCATGGACAGAGGAGCCTGGTAGGCTACAGTCCACAGGGTCGCAAAGAGTCTGACATGACTGAATGACTGAGCACACAATGCTTTAATAATTTAGGCATATGCTGTGGCTGTATATATTTAATTCTCAGACTGAAAGGAGAATGAGGGAAAGCACCTCTTTCTTCACTTCATTTCCTTCACCATCTTAAAAACCAAAGAAAATTTATAAAATTAATTTTGGTTTCTCAGAATTCATATCTAATAAGAAAAAAATTATAAAGCACTTTTTTTTTCTTTTAGAAGGTGATATGACAATAGCTAAGAAAATGTTTGATATGCTTAAGGTAGAAAATTTTAAATGATTTGTTTTACTTTATAGTGGATCCTTAGCTTCATAATCTTGCTGAGCTACCAAGTGGCTCTACCAAGTCTAAGTTTCTACAATCTATTAATACAATTTTAAAAGACTATTGATGTGATATTAATTTTAAATGTTTAATTATAGTCTAATATTTATCTTCATGAGGTTTTTACAATCCAAAACTAATCATTCTGCATGAATCTTTCTTTCTATGAGGAAACACCTCATACAACGTTATGGACCATGGCCTGCCAGGCTCCTCTGTCCATGGGATTCTCCAGGCAAGAATACTGGAGAGGGTTGCCATTCCCTTCTCCAGGGGATCTTCCCGGAGTCTCTCGTTTCCTACATTGGCAGGTGAATTCTTTACCACTAGCGCCACCAGGGAAGCCCATGAGGAAACACATCTAACTGCAAGTGTGTGCCGTGCCCCTCTTCTTCCCAGATTCCTCACAGCACTCTCCACACCTCACCACTCATGGGGGAACTTTTAGCTCCAGGATAATGTCAGGCCCCATGCCTCCCATTACATTCCACTCAGTCAAAACTCAGATTTCTTCAGGTGAGCCTTCTTTATCAAGTGTCTCTTAGAAGAAAAGCAGTGTCTGCAATGAAATAATTCACACAGTTATGTGTGTGAATGGCTATTAATTTCATACTGTGTTCAGAATTTTTCAGGTATTTTAATGAGAAGATGCTTGTTGACACACGCTAATTTCAGCCTAGTAAAATTTTGAATAATTTGACAGGAGGAAATGACCTCTCTCTGCAGCATGGTGGAGGTTGTTTTGGGGTCATCTAGACTTGTTTAGGCAGCTCTAAACATCAGTTGTAGGATCAGCTGTCTTTTGTTATTCTTGCTGATAATAGCTTCTCTCCTCATTTGACTTGCCAACCAAGAGGTTCTCTAAAAGCCCCATTTTTTATTTTACAATGGTTACCATGGAAACAGCATTAAGGATGCTGGGTTTCTGAGTGAATGTGTATCTGTCTGTGTGTGTGTGTGTTAGTAGGGGAGGACAGGAGAGGTTATTGTTTATGTGTCTGGGTCATTAGAAACTTCAGTGATGGTAAATGGAGAACTGACTTTACTGTAACATCAGTTTTACATAAAATATTGTCTTTTTTTTTCTGTCCAGTGATCAGCTTTTCTCCCTCAGGTATAATTTTCTCTTACTTCATTGACTAAGCCTGTTTATGACATAGATGAGATGTATGTATGTATCAGAGGAGCCCAGCTCTGCCAGATTAAGGTAGTGACTTATGAAGACAACACAGCCTCCCCACCCCCACCCCCACCCCTGACCCCAATCTCCCCTCCCACCATATCACCACCATGATGAGGATGTGCTGTGCTTGGTCGCTTAGTCATATCTGACTCTTTGCTAGCCCATGGACTGTAGCCCACCAGGCTCCTCTGTCCATGGGGATTCTCCAGGCAAGAATACTGGAGAGGGCTGCCGTGCCCTCCTCCAGGATATCTTCCCACCCCGGGGACTGAACCCAGGTCTCCCACATTGCAGGCGGATTCTTTATTGTCTGAGTCACCAGGGGATGAGGATAGGATAGAAATAGACACAAATGTGAGTTCAGAATAGGTGTTGTGAATATGTTGGTTTAGCTTTTGAGTTTCGTTTCTGGCAAAAGGGACACTGCCGTTAGCACTGGGAAGCCCAGGAGAGTAGAATGTAGAAACAGATGGGGGAAACCATTTTGATTATACAGGCACTATTGATTCTTTTTTTAAAATCATTGTGAGTGTTGTGAATATAAAATAAGACAAATAGTTGTATGTGGTATATACAAACCCTCAAGTCACCATCAGGGCTTCCCTAGTAAGGTAAGAATCCAGGGTAAGAATCTGCCTGCCAATGCAGAAGTGGGTTTGATCCCTGAGTCAGGAAGATCCCCTGGAGAAGGAAATGGCAACCCACTCTGGTATTCTTGCCTGCAGAATCCCATGGACAGAGGAGCCTTGTGGGCTGCAGTGCATGGGGTTGCAAAGAATCTAACAGAACTTAGTGACTAAGCAACAAAAACAGCAGCTGCAATTCTCTGTCAGTCTCATCAGCCTTGTATAGGAATGTGTAGACAATGAAAAATATAAATTCAGGGGCTAAATGTTTTTAGAGTTAGAAGCCCTGCAGCTAAAAATTCCAAGATTTCTAGTGTCTGAATAGCCTATGAAGGTAACAGTATTTAGATTCTCGTAAGCTGAGCACAAGGAAAAATGTGAAATTATCTTGAATTAAGCTTTGCCGATGTGAAGGCACTGAAATATAAAGCATTCTAAAAATGAACACTAACGGCTTCAATCTGTGTCTCATTCATTTGTCATTCTTTTTCCCTGAGGCATCTTAAAAGGTAAACACATATCTTTGCTTTTTATAACCAAATTTAAACTTTGCAGTGAAGAAAGAATGCTGACAAAATACAAAATGCAATCAATCAAGAGCATAGCGGTCACTTTGTAACAATTCTTGATAGTCATTGAGAGAGATTTCATTATCTATTTTAAAATTCTAAATTCTGTGAAGTAAAAGGAAAACTAAATGCCAAATATAATGTTTTCAGAAGCTAATGGGATCATTTAGGTGAGCTCTTGGCTGAACCAGTAACTGTTCCATTAAATGATTAGATTGTTTTGTATTCTTTTTATCATTTGTTTCCTGTAAGAAAAAAGGCTACCTTTATTTGTTTTGTTTGTGGTCATTTTTTATAAAGTGAAAAATTCTAACTTATGAGAAAAAAGCATTAGCTATCGATGCTTTTTAAGTAGAAGCCATTTTTGACAAACTTAATAATAAATATTAAATGCAGTGTGCCAGGCACTGTTCTAAGTATTATACAAATATTAATTCATTTAATACATTTCTTATCATAGTATCAGAATTAAAATTTCAAAAGAAAATACTATTGGTAAAGTTCTTTGTTGCATATATATTTCTTTTTTTTCACTTTCTTTTTTAATATAAATTTATTTATTTTAATTGAAGGCTAATTACTTTACAATATTGTATTGTATTCATTGACAAGAATCTGCCACGGGTGCACATGTGTTCCACATCCTGAACCCCCCTCCCTCCTCCTCCCCATCCCATCCCTCTGGATCATCCTAGTGCACCAGCCCCGAGCACCCTGTATCATGCATCGGACCTGGACTGGCGATTCATTTCACATATGATAATTTACATGTTTCAATGCCATTCTCCCAAATCATCCCACCCTTGCCCTCTCCCACAAGTCCAAAAGACTGTTCTATATATCTGTGTCTCATTTGCTGTCTTGCATAAAGGGTTATCATTACCATCTTTCTAAATTCCATATAGATGCATTATTATACTGTTTTGGTGATTTTGTTTCTGGTTTACTTCACTCTGTATAACAGGCTCCAGTTTCATCCACCTCATTAGAACTGATTCAAATGTATTCTTTTTAATGGCTGAGTAATACTCCATGGTGTATATGTACCACAGCTTTCTTATCCATTCATCTGCTGATGGACATCTAGGTTGCTTCCATGTCCTGGTTATTATAAACAGTGCTGCGATGAACATTGGGGTACACATGTCTCTTTCAATTCTGGATTCCTCGCTGTGTGTGCCCAGCAGCAGGATTGCTGGGTCATATGGCCGTTCTATTTCCAGTTTTTTAAGGAAACGCCACACTGTTCTCCATAGTGGCTGTACTAGTTTGCATTCCCACCAACAGTGTAAGAGGACTCCCTGTCTTCCACACCCTCTCCAGCATTTATTGCTTGTAGACTTTTAGATAGCAGCCATTCTGACTGGCGTGAAATGGTACCTCATTGTGGTTTAGATTTGCATTTCTCTGATAATGAGTGATGTTGAGCATCTTTTCATATGTTTGGTAGCCATCTGTATGTCTTCTTCTGGGTCATGAAGATCTTTTTTTATAGTTCTTCTGTGTATTCTTGCCACCTCTTCTTAATATCTTGTTTCTTTAGGTAGATATATTCCTAAGTATTTTATTCTTTTCATTGCAATTGTGAATGGAATTTTATCCTTAATTTCTCTTTCTGTTTTCTCATTGTTAGTGTATAGGAAGGCAAGGGATTTCTGTGTTGATATTATATACTGCAACTTTACTCTATTCATCGATTAGCTCTAGTAATTTTCTGGTGGAGTCTTTAGGATTTTCTATGTAGAGGATCATGTCGTCTGCAAACAGTGAGAGTTTTACTTCTTCTTTTCTGATCTGGATTCCTTTTACTTCTTTTTCTGCTCTGATTGCTGTGGCCAACACTTCCAAAACTATGTTGAATAGTAGTGGTGAGATTGGGGACCCTTGTCTTGTTCCTAACTTTAGAGAAAATGCTTTCAATTTTTCACCATTGAGGATAATCTTTGAATGAGTTTGTCATACATAACTTTTATTATGTTGAGGGATGTTCCTTCTATTCCTGTTTTCTGGAGAGTTTTTTATAATAAATGGATGTTGAATTTTGTCAAAGGCTTTCTCTGCATCTATTGAGATAATCATATGGTTTTTATTTTTCAGTTTGTTAATGTGGTGTATTACTTTGATTGATTTGTGGATATTGAAGAATCCTTGCATCCCTGGGATAAAGTGCACTTGGTTATGATGTATGATCTTTTTAATATGTTGCTGGATTCTGTTTGCTAGAACTTTGTTAAGGATTTTTGCATCTATGTTCATCAGTGATATTGGCCTGTAGTTTTCTTTTTTGGGGTATCTTTGTCAGGTTTTGGTATTAGGGTGATGGTGGCCTCATAGAATGAGTTTGGAAGTTTACCTTCCTTCCTCTGCAATTTTCTGGAAGAGTTTGAGTAAGATAGGTGTTAGCTCTTCTCTAAATTTTTGGTAGAATTCAGCTGTGAAGCCATCTGATCCTTGGCTTTTGTTTGCTGGAAGATTTCTGATTACAGTTTCAATTTCCGTGCTTTGATGGGTCTGTTAAGATTTTCTATTTCTTCCTGGTTCAGTTTTGGAAAGTTGTACTTTTCTAAGAATTTGTCCATTTCTTCCAAGTTGTCCATTTTATTGGCATAGAGCTGCTGGTAGTAGTCTCTTGTGATCCTTTGTATTTCTGTGTTGTCTGTTGTGATCTCTCCCTTTTCATTTCTAATTTTATTGATTTGATTTTTCTCCCTTTGTTTCTTGATGAGTCTGGCTAATGGTTTGTCAATTTTATTTATCTTCTTAAAGAACCAGCATTTGGCTTTGTTGATTTTGCTGTGGTCTCTTTTGTTTCTTTTGCATTTATTTCTGCCCTAATTTTTAAGATTTCTTTCCTTCTGCTAACCCTGGGGTTCTTCATTTCTTCCTTTTCTAGTTGCTTTAGGTGTAGAGTTAGGTTATTTATTTGACTTTTTTCTTGTTTCTTGAGGTAAGCCTGTACTGCTATGAACCTTCCCCTTAGCACTGCTTTTACAGTGGCCCACAGGTTTGGGGTTGTTGTGTTTTCATTTTCATTTGTTTCTATGCATATTTTGATTTCTTTTTTGATTTCTTCTGTGATTTGTTGGTTATTCAGCAGCTTGTTGTTCAGCCTCCATATGTTGGAATTTTTAATAGCTTTTCTCCTGTAATTGAGAAAATTCTAATCTTACTGTGTTGTGTTCAGAAAAGATGCTTGAGATGATTTCAATTTTTTTGAATTTACCAAGGCTAGATTTATGGCCCTGGATGTGATCTATCCTGGGGAAGGTTCCATGTGCACTTGAAAAAAGGTGAAATTCATTGTTTTGGGGTGAAATGTCCTATATACAACAATTAGGTCTAACTGGTCTATTGTATCATTTGAAGTTTGTGTTTCCTTGTTAATTTTCTGCTTAGTTGATTTATCCATAGGTGTGAATGGAGTATTAAAGTCTCCCACTATTATTGTATTATTGTTAATTTCCCCTTTCATACTTGTTAACATTTGTCCTGCATAGTGTGGTGCTCCTATGTTGGGTGCATATATGTTTATAATTGTTATATCTTCTTGGATTGATCCTTAGATCATTATGTAGTGTCCTTCTTTGTCTCTTTTCACAGCCTTTGTTTTAAGGTCTGTTTTATCTGATATGAGTATTGCTACTCCTGCTTTCTTTTGATCTCTATTTGCATGGAATATCTTTTTCCAGCCCTTCACTTTCAGTCTGTATGTGTCTCTTGTTTCAAGATGGGTCTCTTGTAGACAACATATATAGGGATCTTGTTTTTGTATCCATTCAGCCAGTCTTTGTCCTTTGGTTGTTGCATTCAACCCATTTACATTTAAGGTAATTATTCATAAGTATGATCCCATTGCCATTTACTTATTGTTTTGGGTTAGAGTTTATACACCCTTTCTGTGTTTCCTGTCTAGAGAAGATCCTTAGCATTTGTTGGAGAGCTGGTTTGGTGGTGCTGAATTCTCTCAGCTTTTGCTTGTCTGTAAAGTTTTTATTTCTCCTTCATATGAATGAGATCCTTGCTGGGTACAGTCACCTGGGCTGTAGGTTATTTTCTTTCATCACTTTCAGTATGTTCTACCATTCCCTCCTGACCTGAAGAGTTTCTATTGAAAGATCAGCTGTTATCCTTATGGAAATCCCCTTGTGTGTTATTTGTTGTTTTTCTCTTGCTGCTTTTAATATTTCTTCCTTGTGTTTGATCTTTGCTCATTTGATTAATATGTATCTTGGGCTGTTTCACCTTGGGTTTATCCTGTTTGGGACTGTCTGGGTTTCTTGGACTTGGGTAATTATTTCCTTCCCCATTTTAGGGAAGTTTTCAACTATTATCTCCTCAAGTATTTCCTCATGGTCTTTCTTTTTGTTTTTTTCTCTGGGACTCCTATAATTTGAATGTTGGGGAGTTTAACATTGTCCCAGAGGTCTCTGGGGTTGTCCTCATTTCTTTTAATTCGTTTTTCTTTTTTCCACTCTGTTTCACTTGTTTCTGCCATTCTATCTTCTACCTCACTTATCCTATCTTCTGCCTCTGTTATTCTACTGTTGGTTCCCTCCAGAGTGTTTTTGATCTCATTTATTGCATTATTCATTATATATTGACTCTTTTTTATTTCTTCTAGGTCCTTGTTAAACCTTTCTTGCATCTTCTCAATCCTTGTCTCCAGGCTATTTATCTGTAACTCCATTTTGTTTTCAAGATTTTGTCATTTTCACTATCATTATTCAGAATTCTTTATCAGGTAGATTCCCTGTCTCTTCCTCTTTTGTTTGGTTTGGTGGGCATTTATCCTGTTCCTTTACCTGCTGGGTATTTCTCTGCCTTTTCATCTTGTTTATATTGCTGTGTTTGGAGTGGCCTTTCCGTATTCTGGCAGTTTGTGGTTCCTCCTTATTGTAGAGATTCCTTGCTGTGGCTGGGGTTCGAGGGGTGGCTTGTCAAGGTTTCCTGGTTAGGGAAGCTTGTGTCGGTGTTCTGGCGGGTGGAGCTGGATTTCTTCTCTCTGGAGTGCAATGAAGTGTCCAGTAATGAGTTTTGAGATGTCAGTGGGTTTGGTGTGACTTTGGGCAGCCTGTATATTGAAGCTCAGGGCTATGTTCCTGTGTTGTTGGAGAATTTGCGTGGTATGTCTTGCTCTGGAACTTGTTGGCCCTTGGGTGGTGCTTGGTTCCAGTGTAGGTATGGAGACGTTTGATGAGCTCCTATCGATTAATGTTCTCTGGAGTCAGGAGTTCTCTGGTGTTCTCAGGATTTGGACTTAAGCCTCCTGCCTCTGGTTTTCAGTCTTATTCTTACAGTAGCCTCAAGACTTCTCTGTCTATACAGCACTGATGATAAAACATCTAGTATAAAGATGAAAAGTTTCTCCACAGTGAGGGACACCTGGAGAGGTACACAGAGTTACGTGGAGAAAGGGAAGAGGGAAGTGGGAGATAGCGGTGACCAGGAGGAGAAGAGGGGGAATCAAAGAAGAGAGAGCAAGCTAGCCAGTAATCACTTCCCTATGTGCTCTCCACAGTCTGGAGTCCTCAGAGATGTTCACGGAGTTACACAGAGAAGAGAAGAGAGGGGAAGGAGACAGAGGTGGCCAGGAGAAGAGGGGGAGTCAAAAGGAGAGAGACAGATCTAGCCAGTAATCAGTTCCCTAAGTGTTCTCCACAGCCCGGAACACACAAAGAGATTCACAGAGTGGGTAGAGAAGAGAAGGGGGAGGGAGGAAATAGAGGTGACCTGATGGAGAAAAAGGAGAGTCCAAAGGGGGAGAGAGCAATCCAGTCAGTAATCTCACTCCCAAGTAAAAATGGGTACTGAAGATTGGGTTCTTAAAGGTACAAAATTGATAACAAATACCAAGAAGCAAAGATTAAAAATCTAGAGTAGAGGTTAGATTCTCAAAAACACAATATTAAAGAAAAAAAAAGTCACAAAATTAAAAAATATATATATATATATGAAGTTTGCTTTAAAAAATAGGGTCTTTTTTTTGCAAAGTAAGAGTAAGTTATAAAAATGAAAATTAAAGGAGTAATAGAGGACTTAAAAATAAAAAAAATTAATTTAAAAAATGGTAATAGTAAAAATATATCTAGGACTTTCTCTGGTGTTGTTGTGGACAGTGTGGGGTCAGTTCATTTTCAGATGGTTCCTTGATCCGGCTTATACTTCTCAAGATCTATAGGCCCTTTCCTATGTAGTTGGTGCTAGCTGCAGGGTTTTAATCTATTGCACTTGTCACTTCCAAGGTGGTTCCCTCTGTTTTAGCTTCTGTTTGCTGGCCTCTTCAGTGTCTAATTTCCACGCTGACACAAGGGGGCGGTGGTGGTCACTTTTTAGGCTCACTTGTTCAGTCGTGCTGTGGGGAGGGTGAAACACTGCGAACAAATATCACTGGCTGTGCTTGCAGTGTCTCGGCCACACTGGGTTTGCCCCCGCTCAGGGCGTGTGTGCTTTCCCAGTCTACACTGCTCAGGCTCTAGGTTGCTCTGCCGGGGACTGTCTGAGGCGGGCCCTCGGTTGCATGCACTTCCCAGGTCTAAGCTGCTCAAGTTCAGGTTCTTGGGTACTCCACAGAGGCACAGACTTGGTTGGGGCTGCATTTTGTGCGCTTCCCAGGTCCGAGCAGCTCAGGTGACCAGGTGCTTGGCGAGCGTGGTCGCCCCCAGTTGAAGGCTGCGACTTATCACCTCCTCTGTCCCTGCTGCTTTGTTTTCTGGGTGTACAACCGGCGCACCTTCTCAGGTGTGCCGTATGTCTCTTCTGGGGAGCTGACCCTCCCAGTGACCCTCCCAGTGGATGTCGACCGTCCAGAATCCCAAGAAGTCTTGGTTAGCAAGGAAGCCTACTTGCAGTTTGGTAGATGATGCCTCTCTGGGACCACGATTGCCGCCTTCCGGCTCTGGCTGCCCTTGCCTGTCTGTCTCCAGTGGGAGATGGGCCGGTCCGCAGCCGGCTAGCTCTGCTCAGTCCTTTGTTCTGTGAGCGGGCCTGGCTGTGTCGTAGGTTAGGGCTTTTCGTGGGATAGCTATCCCACAGTCTGGGTTGCTATCTCAAGTTAGTTCCCTCAGATTGACCTCGGGGCATTCAGGCCCGTCCTTACCCTAAGCAACGCAGCCCGCACCTCCCTGTCCGCTTGCTGGTGGTGGATGTGAGTGTCTGTGCTGCTTCTCCGCTGGGAGTTGCCATTAGGCACGTGATCTGGGGGTTTTAATTATTTATTTATTTTGCCTCCTGGTTATGTTGCCCTCTAAGGTTCCAAGGCTCACCACAGACTCGCCACTGAGAGTGTTTCCCGGTGTTTGGAAACTTCTCTCTTTTTTAAGACGCCCTTCCTGGGACGGATCTCTGTCTTTACCTCTTTTGTCTCTCTTTTTATCTTTTATATTTTTTCCTACCTCCTTTCGAAGACAATGGGCTGCCTTTCTGGGTGCCTGATGTCCCCTGCCAGCTTTTAGAAGTTGCTTTGTGGAATTTACTGAGCGTTCAAATGTTCTTTCGATGAATTTGTGGGGGAGAAAGTTGTCTCCCCATCCTATTCCTCTGCCATCTTAGCTCACTTTCCACATGTATATTTCTTTACTTACATTTCTCCATGAACACAGACCTCATCCTCCTTTATCAAGAATATCTAAAAATAATCTAGAAAGTACTATTAGTTATATAATATTACACATTACATATGCTAAATGACATAGTATAGGTAAAAGCCCTCAAACGTTGTACACATGCATGTACTATTGGTCTCATCAAATTTATTATAAATATACTTTATATAAGGATGCTATTTCAGTCTTTATAATGGCAAGCAACATGCAAGAAGGGGTATTCAATGAACTGAATATTTTGCATCCAAATATTTCATAGAGTAGTATCTTATAATACAGTGATAAAATATAGATGCTTTTTACTATTCATTCACATTTATTATAATTGGAAGGGGGAAGCATGTATGGAGCATTCACCATGTGTAATACATAATACTAAACATTGTACATGTGTCACTATCATTAATACTCACAACAGTCCTAACAGAGAAGATCTTTTAATTATCCCTGTTCTGCAAAGAAGGAAATGGAGACTTAGACTGAATAACCAGTGAAGGTTAGTTACATAGCTAGAGAGGGGTGTGGAGTTAGTCTCCAAACTGAAAGCATTAGTCCCTAAAGCCATCAGACTTATTCTCAGTGTTATGTAATAAATGCAGTCACCAGTGTTTGTTGAATCCCATCTCTGGCTCAATGCCATATGTGGTGCTAGGAATAAAGCCACCAGCTAAAAATATTGACATGAGGTCTATACTGTGTAATATGTGAAACATTTTAAGGCCATGTGCAAAGTAACATGAAATCTCAGAGGAATTACAGAATATCTCTGGTTCAAGGTGTGTATTAAAGCTTATGATCAACTTCAGAAGCTTCTATAGTAGAGACATCCTCCATTCCTCATGCATACCAGCAGTGTTCTTTTTCCTACATTGGTTTCAGATTGCAGTTCTAGTCTCTGCCAAAAGTTATATACCTTTTCAGTGGTGACACCAAAACAAGACAATTTTTTTCAAATCAGAAGCCTAATATTCAAGCATGTTGTTCATAGCAAAGCTGCTGAAAACCAAAATTATACTGTCATTTTCACAGGAGAAAAATTGCCATAGTAGGAGAGGAAATAAACACTGTAATAATAAATAATGACTACTATTTATTGACTGCTTATCATGTCCCAAGCACTATTCTCCTTATTTTACATCCGAAATTTCATTTACTTCTCAGTGCACCCTATGAGATGGGCATTATTGTTCTACTTTAGAAAAGAAATTGAGGCATAGCAAGGGTAATTTGCTCAAGGTAACACAGCTAGTTAAGTGAAGTCTGCTTCAAACAAAGGTCCAGATGACCTCCTAAGAACTCTACTATTCCAATGATGAAGTGATTAGAGTCTGTAACCACTCAGGCTGGTTTGCATTCCTGCGATCCTGCTTCTTTGCTTTGAACCATAGATAAGATAGTTATCTGTGCCTCAGTTTCCTCATCAATAAGATGACAATAATGACTATAATATCTTCTCCATAGGATTTATTGATTCTTGTTATTTTAGTCACTGAGTTGTGTCCAACTCTTTGGTGTCCTGTTAGGCTTTTCTGTTTGTGGGATTCTCCAGGCAAGAATACTGGAGTGGGTTGCCATTTCCTTCTCCAGTAGGATTGTTTACAAGGTTTAAATGTGCAGAAGTTACATTAAAGCTCTTTGAACAATGCCTACCACAGAGCAAATGCTTAAAAAATAATACTAATAGTTATGATTCTGCATCTCACATTCACACCCTATTAGAAGAAAAAAAAAATGGAAATGAATATGTGGTAGGAACTAAAGTGTAGAATTCATAGTAATTTTTCATTTGTTCAGAATTCAGAGTAATTTTTCATTTTTTCAGATCAGCATATTAGGTAAAGCTACTATATTCACTGAAGTTAATGTTTTAAGTGATACCATTCATCTCATAGATTCCAACTTTTTCTAAGAGAATATTTTATCTTTTCTTTCTTCACGTTACTCAGAGTCATTATCATTATCATTTTACTCCTTTCCTCAGATCTAAAAATCAGTGACCAAAAAAGAGATAGAGCTCAACATTCAAAGTTGAAAGAGTCAATCCCTTTTTCCCTAACATATTTCTTAGAATCAAATTAAAATTTCAATGTATTGAAAAGAAAGATTGATGATAAACTATCTAACACAAACTAGCATTACATGCTTTTATTTGTTAATTACCAGCGATGTTTCTAACAAATTAATAACAATAAATACATTGTTCTATAAAAATTAAAAAGTAATGACTAAGTATGAAATATTAGATTATATTCCTGCCATTGTTTACTGGCTGATGAGGGGAAGAATTACCAAGATGCAGAGAAAAATGTCTCTTACTACTTCATTCTGTTCAAACATTTTTCACTTGAGTACTGCAGCAGTCTAACACAGAGGAAAGAACATGCTTCCAAAGGAGCAGGGGGAAAGTTATTAGCATATGTACATATATAAAAACATAATTGAGTAAATATATACACACAGAGAAAGAGAGCTACAACTCTTTGTGAACCTAATGCAAAAAAGTCACATCCTTGGTGCTATTGCTATTGCAAGCAAGTAAAACCATTTAAAATGGTGATGAAACTGCCTAGCAAAAGACTTGTTCATATCATGAATGAAAGGAGAAAGTATCCAACCAGAAACAAAGTTATTGGAAGAATAATAAAATAGAGTTTGAAGTAACTTATTACCATGAAATGTTTTATGAATATCTGTCCAGGGAATGTGTTTAAAGTGTATTAAATTTCTTTGTAAAACATTTACATTGTGCTTTGGGTCTTACGAGATAGAACTGCAGGAAAGCTTTAGTTGTTCTGTTTTGCATACAAAAATATGATTTCCTTACAAAATTTAGTTTAGGTTTCCATGTTTCCTTTCTTTTCATTTGGTGGACTATTTGACTTTTATCACCCTTAGTTTTCTGTGTTGGTCCTTGTCAGAGCAGGAAAAAGTTTTTGAAGTAGCTGAATATACACAGAAAAATGCTGCTTTATGTGCTTCAGGGAATAAACTCCAAAAAGGAATGAACATACAGGGAACAGAAAATACTTCTCCATGAACATTTAATTGCTAATAAAAAGAAAGGGCTGGGCAGCAGCAGGTATGTATATTGTGGCAAGATGATGAGCAGTGTGTATAGTCATACTGTAAAATGTATACACACACACAAGAAAAGTGTATACATTTTAAACATATTTTTTTAACTCAAGGAAAATATGCTAATAGATTTCTTGGTTTATGTGTTGGAGTGAAGCTACATGGTTGAATCACTTTCTCCCAAACCTAACAAAATTCACCAAAATAAGTTTTAAGAGAATGAAAAGTACACTGTCAGCAATAAAGCAAAGAAAATGTCACAACCTCAGTTACTGTATTTAAGTAGTGGTAGTCAAGGAGACAGGATCCCAAAAATGGCCCTGTGTTGTACTCCCCACCCCCCACTCACCCACCCTATCACTGCCACTCCTCTAATCAAAACCATGCTGGGGCACAATCCTTACAGTAGTTTAGGTACTACTGCCTCTTCTGTTTGAAAATTTTACTATGCACAAGTATTATGTTTATTTCCAAGTATTCACTACTGTTGGTCCAAACTCAACACACTAAAAGAAAAGGTATCCATATGACCGTTCACACTGCTACTTTGCTTTTGTTATATAAATGTGATAATAACCCCAAGGATTCTCCTATGAAACCAGTCTGAAAACTTGAGTCATTTTTTAAAAATAAATTGTATCTTTCAAATGTGAAAAAATATGTACTCTAACTGCAGAAACTTAGGGGAAAATAAGACATTATAAGGAAGATTAGAAAAGATAATCTTACCATCTAGAAAAGCTACTGTTAAAAACTTGTGTATGTCTTAAAACTTTTTAGATACATGGGAGGTAAATGATAGCTATATCATAGATGGATAGATCAGTTCAGTTCAGTTGCTCAGTCATGTACAACTCTTTGTGACCCCATGGACTGCATCACTCCAGGCCTCCCTGTCTATCACCAACTCTTGAAGTTGACTCAATTCATGTCCACTGAGTCAGTGATGCCATCCAACCACCTCATCCTCTGTCACCCCCTTCTCCTCCCACCTTCAATCTTTCCCAGCATCAGGGTCTTTTCCAATGAGTCAGTTCTTCTCATCAGGTGGCCAAAGTATTGGAGTTTCAGCTTCAAAATCAGTCCTTCTAATGAACACTCAGGACTGATCTCCTTTAGGGTGGACTGGTTGGATCTCCTTGCAGTTCAAGGGACTTTCAAGAGTCTTCTCCAGCACCAAAATGTAGATTCAGTCACACACCCCCACATTTTGCATCCTGCGTTTTTTCCCACTTAACAAGAAATGGCAACCCACTCCAGTATTCTTGCCTGGAGAATCCCATGAACGGAGAAGCCTGGCAGGCTATTGTCCATGGGGTCGCAAAGAGTTGGACACAACTGAGCTGAGCGACTTCACTTTCACTTTCACTTAACAATAGATTACAAATACATCAATATGTATTCTTTGACATCATATAATGCAAGTGACTTACCCAGCCCCCACCATAAAGTATTTGGGCTGTTTTCCATTTTTTTCAGTAGCATACTTAACACTGTGGTGAAAACCTTTATGGTTACCTTCAGAGTTAGTGAGTGACTTTCCAACTAAAACAAACTCATTGTGTGTGCGCAAAGATGTTTTCCACAGTAGAAGCAGTGGAATAAAGATGGTGCTGATTAAAAGTTGAAGAGAGAGTGATTAATCTGTTTTATAGAAATAAGAGGGAAGGAGAGTATCTAATGCTAACTATTTCTATGTAATTTATTATACACTATTATACAAAGGAGGTGCATCCCAAATAGGATGAACCATATGAAGGGATAGAAAAAAATAGGAGAAGTTAGAGCTTGCAGTAGAATGAAATGTGGCTACAGGCCAGGTAGAGTTATGAAATGTGTCATGGCACATTAGCATACTGGACATTTCCCATGTAAAATAACCTACCCTAATTGATGCTTGACATTCACTAATGACTGTTCTATTTAGTCATTATTCTTGTTAACACTTAGGTAAGCATGTAAAACTATTATTAATTACTTAGGTCTTAAAAACATTTATCTAACTCTTTTTAAATTTCTAATTGGAGGATAATTTCTTCACAATGTTGTGTTGGTTTCTGCCATACAACAAGGTGAATCACCCGTAAGCATACATATGTCTCTTCCCCCTTGAACGTCCCCCCATCCACCACCCCATCCCACCCTCCACCCGATCCAACACTTCTAGGTTGTCACAGAGCACTGTTTTTTTATGTTAAAAAGAAAATTCTGCTATCAATTGATTTCATCATCCTCATTTATCTTCTTTTCATAGACATTTATTTAAAAGGAGCATTGAGGCATTCTCTACCAACTGGAAAATTGTTTAACAACTGTATTTAACAGAACATGAAATAAAAAGTAGAGTAAATTAGAAAATATGAACGCTGGCTAATTGGAATTTATATGGTTCAGGTTTTAACTTCTTTAATTTGTCTTTTCTCTTTTATTTTATCATCTCTGCCCAGAAAACTGAAGCAAATGAAAATGTATACTGTATTCCTCTTCAGTAAATAACAAGTTAGGGTTCAGTTCAGCAACCCAGCCATCTAGTCTGTTGAGACACTTAGGATAATTTATGAAAATACAAAGATGGATCTGAACTAGTTCATGAAGTCAAGGAACTGACAGTCTTGTGGAGGAAATAAATATAAAAGAAATGAATAAATTTTACTGTTATAAAATAATAATAAAATTTCATAAAAATATGTGTTACATGGAGTTGTGTTTACACACAACTATATAAGAAGAGAGTGAATATTTGTTCAGGAAGAGAGTGTGGGGTCACCAGGAAACAGAGAACACAGAATATGACAAACCTTGAAAACTAGGTATCCCGGGTGGTTACTTGTGGGACATTGGGGAAGAAAAAGTATTAAAACACACAGGTAAAGAAATGTGAGATGTTACAGTGTTTTTAAAGGACCATGAGCATTTTGGTGTTGCTATGTTGTAAAGACTAAAGTAGAGAGTGGTAGGAGATAAGTGGTATTCTTATTACGTATATAAATTTATATTTTGATAGTTTCTCATTTAAGTTTTTTCAAATTCCTTAAAATTTTTGCAACAAATATTTGTTTCAGTAATGAATGGAAATTAATTTAAGATCCTAGTTGTAGATTTAGGAGACATTTTTTTGCATGTTACATACTTTATATTGGTGACAGCTTAAATAGTTTTAAAGTGTTTTTTGTTTGGTGGTTTGTTGTTTGTTGGTTTTGTTTGGTTTTATCCTCTCTTGCTTTACGTTAGAACTGAGCAACTCAAAATACATGAACATGGTACAACAAAATGTTCTACAGATTTCTTTTTTTCAGCAGTGAATGCATAATTGTCAAGAGTTATCTTTGTGTAGCAGGTACTGAAGTTGTTGCTGATACTGTGGTAGAAACAAAGGGCAAGAAATTTTTTCTTTTCTATTTTCCATCTCTCCGATGAAATATTACAGAACTGATTTGTTGGTGTACTTGAATATTAGAGAGGAGGAAGGATTAAAAGGTAGGGTTGGGGAGGGAAGAAGGGATCTAATGAAGCAGGATGTCATGGTAAGCAATTTGACATTGCTTCTAAATACCATGGGAAGGCACTGGAGACTCTGAAATAGAATGGGAGAATATGATATACATTATGTTTTTTACAAACACTCTATTCTGTGGGAAAACTTTAAAGAAATACAAGTGGGAGGCAGAACTAACAGTGATTTATATATAGGGGACTAGTGCAAAATCACTGGAGATGACTAGAAATAGAGGTTAGATCTGTTGATGGTTTTCATCCATGAAGGTAAAGAAAGATCAATTAAGGATACATTCTAAGTTTTAGAAAATTGTATGAGCTATGTACTAAAACAAAAAAATTTAGGACAAAATTTTGGGGTAAAGATTGTGTAGAGAAACAATATTTCTATTTGCATATGTTTTGTTTCAAATGTCTACTAGAGAACCATGTTAAGATGTTAAGTAGATGGTTGGGTTTTGAGTCTATAGCTCAGGGGAGCACTTAGAGATGGAAATGAGTTCAGTTCAGTAGCTCAGTTATGTCCAACTCTTTGAGACCCCATGGACTGCAGACCCCATGGATGACATGGAAATATGTGTTGGCAATAATCAGATTATTTATAAAATTGTGTCTTAAGACATGAATCTGGAGGAAATCACAAGCAAATATGCAAATAGTATCAATTTCTTTAAAAAAATAAACTCATTTACAACAGGAAGAGCAATGTGTATCACATGTGATCCCAATTTTGTAGAAGAAAATGGATGTTAATGATTTTTATGGATTTCTAGTTGTTACTTGTATTTTCCCAAATGATTTTTTGTTTACTAATTTGTAGCATCCCCATGAGTTTTGTTTTTTGTCAAGTAATGTTTGAACTATAACTTAATATAGTATGTTTCATAAATAGTAGATGAGTTCTAAGTGACTATGAAAGCTAATAATCCATACAAACTAGTAAACACATTCTTTAGTATTAGTTATTTACCTTATGCTAAAATTAAAAAAAAAAAAAGCCCTGATGAGAAATTACATAACCAAGTTTACACAGATACTTAGTCAAAAGTCTAACATTAAATTCTATTCTCCTCACTCCCAATCCAGTGAATTTTCCCCTGCCCACTAAAGGCAGTGTCAGGTTCTGACTATTCCTAACCATCAACCATCTCTAGCCTGAGTAGATGATCAAAATCTCTCTCACAGCAAAAACAAAGCAAGCATTTTTAACACCCTTGCCCACTGAAAGGTAATAATGGCACTGTATTTCATTCTTAGACTTTAATGTTTTATTGTGATCAACATTCTGTACTAATTGTACAGCTACTTATTGATTTCTCATAAATCATCGAGGACATGAGCAGAAAGAAAGTTTTACTGAGGACAAAAAGATATTTTCTATATGATACTAGTATCGTTATATCACCAAAAGCAAATTCAAGTAATTGTTTTAAGTACTAGAGTTGATAAGGATATTTGAAGTGAAAGAGAACTGGCCATTCTTGTCTTTAAGAAGTCAGTAAAATGTATCCTATGAGTCTTTAGATAATAAAACCATTAACTAAAAGACTGAGTTATATAAAAATTCAAAAAATTATAGAAAACTGAAGCACAATTAAATGTCAGCTAAACATAGAACAAAAAACTTGAAGTATTCTATTCTTATTATGCAGATAGTACACTAACGCATCATCTTCTCCAAGTGTTTTTATAGGATGCTAGTATTTTAAAAATATTTTATGGGCTAATAATTTAGGGAGCAGTGAATTAAACAAATCCAGACTTCTCAGAACTTGTAATGTGCCACTATGGGTTGCTCATCTCTTAGCATTAAATATATTAGCCAGCATTTCTGAAATTTTTATGACTACAAATACGAGCTTTTTAGAACCACAATTAGTGGGACATATTTGGAAAATGCAGGTCCAAGGAAAGAGCAGAATGAAGGACAATAGAGGCAGACACCCTAAGCATAGTTAGATAGACTTTATTGTCTGTGACCTTGAAATTCATCACTTTTGTATTGGTCACTTAAAACCCTCATAAACTTTCAAGGTTGGGAAGGGCAAGAGCTGTGTTAAAGGAGCAAATCAAAACTGGCCCCGGGCAAAATGGTGGAATAAAGCAAAGTCTATTTTTATCTTTTTACCTTTAATGTCATTAGGTTTTCTTTCCACTCCTGACAACTCACTCAGGTTGTCATCCCTTCTCACCACCCCAGGATGCTTTTCTGAAACCCTTTCCCAGAAGAAGTTTAAAAATGTCCAGTTTTATCTGCCTCCCACTACTCTCTCTGACAAAGAGCCAATTTCTGCTAAGGATACACCACCTCTGGGAGCACTTTGATTGCATTGTGGTTTAGACTACAAGCTCTGTCTAGAGCCTTAACAAATGTATGGACTTACAGCGTTCTAAGACCTGTAATAAAAAGTAAGGAGTGCCACTTTTGAGCAAAGGGCCCTTGCTAGAAGGCTCTCAAATTATATTTTACTAGTCCCCTTCCATTTTGTCTATTATCAACACCAATAACTGGAAAAAATATAATTTCTCAGGAAAAATAGAGGTAAATGAAACTATAGAAGAACTCTGCCAGTTGAAATGGAAAGAGCTGCGATTGGGTTTTAGTCTTTTCTCTGTTACCAGTTTATTCTTTAATACCTGATGCCATAGTGCCTCAGTATTCTCACAGGAACAATGGAGGCAATTTCTTTCAAAGGACTGTTCATTTGGTAAAGTGAGATATACTGATAGATATGAAAGTGTTTTGAACAGCTGAAAGGCAGCATTATGTTATTTTCAGCAGCTTTATGTTGCATATACGGAAATTAAGCTTGGAATAAAGCTTTTCAAAATGGTCCATTCATGTATGATACAAAAATGAGTTATCGAATATTAGAACTGAAAAATATAATAGAGGAACTCATGACCAAAAACCTTTAAGCAGAATTGACTGAAGGTAAAGCTGAGAGTGAAACTTGGTTGTCTGAATCTGGACGAGAGTTTCCTGCTGTGCCAGCGCGCTGTGGGAGTGTACTTAGTAATCCTGACATCGACAGCCACAGATGAGAAACGCTGGAACCATGGTGGGGTCAGGAATATCAGTTTCTTGTCTGTTAATCAAGAAACAGACTCATGAGTCTATAACTTAAGAATTGTTGTTTAGTCGCTAAGTTGTGTCTGACTCTTGGTGATCCCATTGACTACAGCCTGCCAGAATTCTCTGTCTGTGGAATTTCCCAGGCAAGAATACTGGAGTGAATTGCCATTTCCTTCTCCAGGGAACCTTCCCAAGCCAGGGATTGAACCAGCATCTCCCACTTGGCAGATGGGCTTGCTTTTTTTTTTCTTTACCACCAAGTCACCTGAGAAGCCTAGCTTCTGAATTAGTGATATGTTATTCCATAGATTAGCAGATAAATTAGCATGTGAGAGAAACTTTCACTTTCCTCTTCCATCCTTTCTAGATATAGGAATGAGTCCAAGATCTTTGTATACCTTGCTTAACTTCCTCATCTCTGCTCTGGCTGCAATGCCAAAGACATCTATTTTGACCTGCCATCTTTTTGGCAAAAGTATTTTAAAAAGCTTTCTAAACACTGTTACATTCAGAGATTTCACATCCTAAACCATATTAAAACATCCCTACATTAAATATAATTTGATGTAAAATAATTTATAAAGGATTTGTCTATATAATTTATTTAAAAGAAGTATGATTACTTGTTAAGCACTGGCTCTTTGGCAATCTCTGGGTTTGAATCCCAGGCCAACCATTTACCAACTCTATGACTCAAAACAAAGGGTGCCCTCAGATGCCTCAACTGTAAATTGATGATGCAAATTGGACTACTTAAAGAATTAATGTAATAATAACCGAGCTTATAGAGAGCTTTAAGTGTTCTTAAGAGGTTGCTGTTATTGTTGTTTAGTTGCTAGGTCATTTCCGACTCTTGCAACCCCATGGACTTTAGCCCACCAGGATCCTTTGTCCGTGGGATTCTCCCAGCAATAATACTGAAGTAGGTTGCCATTTCCTCCTCCAGGGGATCTATCTTCCTGACCCAGGGAATGAACCCATGTCTCCTGCATTGGCAGGCAGATTCTTTACCACTGAGCTGCCAGGGAAGCCTCTTAAGAGGTTAGCAACTGTATAGTAGAGAGTATATAAATATTCTTTGCACAGTTCTTTCAGGCTTTCTTATGTTGGAAGTTTTTCAAAATAGCTAGAAAGCCATCACTCCCAACATGTAGCTACTATCAATATTGTTAGTGTTGTTGAAATCAGTATGTATATTTGGAAATTCTTGGGAAGGGAAATCATCTAACTTTTACAAAGTATTTCAAATTTAATTAAATTTGTATTTAAAGTCAATAATTTATTAAATAATTCATTTAATATCATAACTAGTGTTATATTTTCTAGATATTTAATTAAACATTTATTAATTTAAACTTTTCACTTTCTGTATTTGAGACAGTAAAACTTGTCTATCTATTTTTTTACTTCCAATTCTTTAATATTTTCTGAAAAAGTAGGTCTCTGAAAAGCTGGTAGCCTCTGTGCCTAAGGGATGGAATGGTTCTGTATCTGTTTTGTGTCTTACTTTTTAAGCAACAGATATTAAGCAAAGAAAGCAAAGTATGATAAAACATTTTCACTCTTCTTTCCTATTGCATTGGGGTCAATATTGTAATAAAAAGATTGGTACCCTGTCGTATTGCCAGGGTGACAAGCAAATGAGAAGTTCAGTAGGAACAGCAATGCCTGTTGAAGAACATGTTGTTTTGTTTAACATCAGGCTCAGTGTGTAAATCACTACAAAAGGTATAATGGACAGACCAGTGAAAAGGACAAGATAGGGAACCTATGCAAATGGCAGCACTGATGTGTCTTTCAGAGTCCTCATTCTGAAATTCCTATCCAGGCTGCAGAATGCACCTTACGTCTGGCTGATCCAGGCAGCCAAATGAGTTCTGAGATTTCCGTTTAAAAGGAGACAACTTTAGTTCAGTTGACTCAAGGAACTTGGATCACTGAGCAGAACTGGACTTGATGTGAGTGTTGATTACGATTTTCCTAAAAATGTGAGGCTTTGTATTTGGTGGTGATTGAGTGATTAGATATCTTCTGTCTTCTTATGAGACATTACTTTGACCTACTTTCTTAAGCTTATAGTCTTTACAGTCTCATTTCACCGAATTCTTATTTCAGGCACAGTCAGATCTGACATTAATACCAAACTCACTTAATTGGTGAGTCAGTCAAAAATCAGTTTTCTGGCAAGTAGCGAAATGAAGTGCAAGAAGGCAGCTAGTCTAGAGTGTGACATGTACCTGCTCAAGCAAGAAGTGGAAGTAAAAGTTCTGGGAAAAAAAGGAGGAAAAGAATCTATCTAATGTGATAGGGCTTTGGAGTAAAAAATTTTCTATAGGAAATGTCATTGCCATGAAAATAGGATGACATTATGAAGATAAATTTGCATAAAAAACAGACACTAGATAGTGTCTTAGAGTAAGCAAATAGGGTTAGAATATTGAAAAATATGAGGTAAATACTGTAAGTTAAAAATCATTTTAGATGATTGAACCCATAGAAGGCAGGTGCCATTTGATTTCTTTTTTAAACTATGTACCTGTATTACTTCATTAAATATTTTTAAAAGTAAGGAAAATGTGACAATAATATTTTTATAAATTTTTCAATTTCATTCTTTGATCTTTTGCATATTAAAAAAGTTGGTCACATGTTGATACTGGTTGAGGACGTAGATGTTAATTTGGTATGCTTTTTATAGATAGAACTCTTAAGGGAAAAATGTTCAACACTGTGAATGGCCACAGCTGTAGCCTGAAGGGTGTGACTCTGTTACTCTTCAACAACAAGGCATCAGACCCTGTATTTCAGGCCCAACAGTCAAACCAGGGAGCAAGAAGGGAAGGGAGAAAGAATAGACTTGTCTCATTGGAGCTTAAGTTGTTAATTGAATCACTTTTGCATTTTCAAAATAATTACAAATTGTTTGCTTTTAATTCCAAAATACAAAATTTTAACATCACTTTCACCAAGAGTATTTTACTTATATTTCAATGTTTTGTGTGCTTTACTGCTGCATTTCCTGGCTTTTGGGGAATATGGCCTATTACCTTTCAGCATGTGAAAAACACAGTTAATTGTCAGTAAAAGCTTAGTTGATGAAATGAACATCACAGATGTCAGGGAATGTGCAAGTCTGATTTTCGTTTGTAAAAGATGCTTTCATTACCATCACATTAGTCAGTGATATCTGCTTAAATGTGTTGATAGTTAGTTGATGTAGATCATCTGGCCACATTGTTGCTAATTGCTAGGTGAGTATATCTTCTCTCCTGCCCATTCAGAACATTGTCAGTAATCAGATTCCCGGTTGTTAATTATTCTTTCAGTGAAAATGGTAATGGAGTCATAAAATAAAACGCAGGGTTAAAGGGGGTCATTAGGGCCAATGAAAGTGAAAGTGAAAATCGCTCAGTCTGTTCAACTCTTTGCAAACCATGGACTATACAGTCCATGGAATTCTCCAGGCCAGAATACTGGAGTGGCTAGCCTTTCCCTTCTCCAGGGGATGTTCCCAACCCAGCAATAGAACCCAGGTCTCCCGCACTGCAGGCGGATTCTTTACCATCTGAGCCACAAAGGAAACCCAAGACTACTGGAGTGGGTAGCATATCCCTTCTCCGGGGGACCTTCCCGACCTAGGAATCAAACCGGGGTCTCCTGCGTTGCAGGCGGATTCTTTACCGACTGAGCAATCAGGGAAACCCCATTAGGTCCAATGGCCTTTCATCATTTGACTCCATTTTACTTATCCCCTAGGAGATCCTCCTAGATGAACTTTAGGCATATCTCATTAAAACATGTTATAACATCTTCATTTTTGTTAATAGCACAAATTGATAATATAATATTTTTATTGATGTCCCATTAAAAGGCATTTGATTCTCTTTATTAATTCTCATAATCTTTACTGTAGCAAATAGTTAATCCTATAGTGTGCAGGATTTTTTTTTCTTCTCTAAAGCCTGTTCTCTTCAGGCTGAGGACATAAGAGAAATATGGTTCATTACCACCTACTTACTCATGTCCAAGAAATATTTCATTCAAACACCCAAAAGCTAGATGTCAACTTTATCTTTTAAATGTGTACATTTTTATTATGAAAGAAAATATTAAATGTATAGTCCACACAAGAAGTGCAAAAGTCTTTAAACTAGACTGAATGTAGTGAAGGAATTTAACTGCTGAAGCATAAGAGAAGCTTCTGATTCCAGAAGTAATCAATACAACTTACATAAATAATTCAATCTATTTCTACTGGAATTTTCTCTTTATCTTTTAAAACACCCAGTGCATACATTAAAATTAATATCTGTTCTGAAACAGTTGTTACATTTTATGGCTGCTTGTGAGAATAACCGCTGAAAAATAAAACTAGTTCTGACAAGTTGGAAAGTCATAAAATTGACATTTCCTGATTGAGCGGTAAACTTTAAAAAAAGAGTAAATAAAAATGTCTGAGTATTCCATTTTGGTTGGCATTTAGTTGGATGGAAGCAATAATAGTAAGAAGAAAAATAATAATTATAGCTTTTTACAAAGCTAAAGTGAAACAAGTAAAATCAGGATCCTCTAGAAAATTATTGCCCCCTTTTGATATTCAACATTTTTTCAGTAATAAAGAGGTGATAAATACATTTGATGCCTCTCTTGTCAGGAAGAAAGGGATAAATGGTTCACTTGTAGGAGGTCATTTCAACTTTCCAGCCAACTGAATATCACTTAAGAAATGACTTCCTTAGCTCACTCAGACCTCAGCCTGGTCATCATCAAAAAATTTACAAACAGTAAGTGCTGGAGAGGGTTTGGATAAGAGAGAACCCTCCTACACTTTTGGTGGGAATGTAAATTGGCACAGCCACTATGGAGAACAGTATGGAGGTTCCTTAAAACATTAAAAATGGAGTGACCGTTATGATCCTTAAGTCCCACTCCTGGACATATATGCAGAAAAAAACATAATTCGAAATGATACTTACACCCCAATGTTCATTGTGGCACTATTTACAATAACGAAGACATAGAAGCAAACTAAATGTCCTTTGACAGAGGAATGCATAAAGAAGCTGTGGTAAATATATACAATGGAATATTACTCACCCATAAAAAGAACAAAACAATGCCATTTGCAGCAACATGAATAGACCTAGATTGTCATACTGAGTAAAGTCAGAGAAAGACAGTTATCATATATTGCTTATGTGTGAAATCTAAAAAATGATAAAATGGACTTATTTTCAAAATATAGAGTGACAGATATAGAAAACAAACATGGTTACTGAGGGGAAAGCCAGGGAGGAGGGAGGGATGTTGGGAGACTGGGACTGAGGTATACACCCAAGTAAATAGAACCTACTGAGTAGCATGGGGAACTCTTCTCAATACTCTGTAATGCCCTATATGGAACAGAAATGTAAAAAAGAGTAGGAGGGAAAAAGAAAGAAATGACCCCTTTCAGCGTAAGTGTGCTAGGTAGAATACAGGTTTCTAAGAAAAAAAATTTTCACATGACCAATTAAGGACTGAGGCTCATTTTTGGTGACTGTCAGAGTCCTTTCTCATTTCATCTCCCAACCCAGCATACACAGAAACAGAGCCAATTTGCAATACTCTTTAAGAATGACTCTGTCTGATATAATGAAAACTCTAAAAAATATAACTATTTTATTTCTGAGAAGGCACACACACACACAGATCCTCTAGTAAATACATTAGTCATACCACCCTTGGACCACTGCAAAATGAAATTGAGGGACTCTTGTTCCCAAAGCAGAGAAAAATGTATTGTTAAACATGCTAAATAAGTATACTTTTTGCTTTCTTCCAAGTCCCTCTTTTAACTTGCCACAGCGTTTTTTAAATTTGCTAGTTATTGTCTCTCTAAATTAAAATTTTTAATTGTTCACATGAATTTTACCATTCATTTTTACATTGTGCAGTACATTTTAAATGCAAATAAAGAACCACTTAACTTATACACAGAATAACTGAAATCACATAATTCATATCCTGTAGCTTCTACGTGCATATGTATTTCATTCTTATCAGAACAGTGAAAATGTACAAAATTTGCAACTGCCTGGATTTCACTCCTTGACATATGCAGATTCTACTCATAATCTTTACCTTTGGCTTTTTAACAAATAAGGAAGAATTGAAAGGAAAAAAGAACTGTAGATGGCTCTATTTTTCCCTTTTCTTTTATATAATTTTCAACATAAATGACTGGCTGCTAAATGAAAGTAGCACAAATAAGAAAGGCTATAATAATGTTCCTTGATACAATTCTTAGAACACCATTGCCTTCTTTCTATATTCAAAGCCAATTCAGTTCACATGGAAAACATGACCTGTCTGGGCTTTCAGCACCCTTACTTACTCAGCCATGGGCATAACACATTTGCTGTATCGTCTCACTTTGGATCCCTACCCTGAAGGATCGCTAGAATTCTGTGCTCGTGGGCATCATGAGACTCATGTGAGTGGGACAGCAAGAAATAGGTGACAGACGCAGACATGCAATGACTCATGCCCATGTTCCAATATCCCACCAGACTTCAATTATAAAACATAAATTCAAAGATAAGATTGTTCAGAATTTTAAGATAGTCACAAAAGAGCATCAAACTAATGCTGAGGCATTTTTGCAAGCCAAGGTAATCCTACCAGGAGCTCTTGATTTGTATTTCATTTGTAGGTGCTTTTCCTCTCTCTGCTAGAAGGGACATGACATAGGGAAGATACTACCAAAAGATGTTGCTAAGTATTTTATAACACATTTTTACAGGTGCTTTAAGTTTGCAAGCACGGTAATTCTAAAAATGTTTATGCCCACTGTAAATTTTCAGAAACTAAGTAAACTGAAGGGAGATCAAAAACAATTAATCAAAGGCTAAAATTATTCAGTAGTTAGGGTCATATCTTGAGAAAAACATACTCCTATTGATAAAGCCACTGTTAAGTGTTATTTTTAATTGAAACTGCTGCTCTGGCTTAGAAAAAAGTAGTATTTGAACCCTAATATTCACAGGAAATCCAGTGTTCTGTAAAATTTTTAGTACCAAGCCTTAGAGACATCTTGTTTATATTCTGTTGCTACTGCCCATATTTATACTTATGTTCTACAGTATTTTGAGCCTTAATAAAATTGTGAGACTTATAAAGTATGGTACTTAATACAGGATGGTACTGCTTTAGAATTCACTATTTGTCTCATTCTCTTTCAGTATATATTTTGAAATTTAGTAACATTTTAGACTATTGACATGGGGCACTGAACAGCTGATTTACTAGATTAAAGATAAACACACCATTGGCCCCAGAAGAGCAAGAATAACAGTTTTGTTTCTTTCCTAAAAGAAAGGAAAGGACAGAACATTAAAGCTAAGAAACTATGAATATTATTTCCTTCTTCAACTTTGGAATAAATAACACTTGTCAGAGCCACAGAATGATAGGCTTTATTAGCATGATAAATGACACAGATTTGGGAAAACTCATAAATATTGTATCCCGTACTTATTGGCTGAAGAATGTTGGGCAAGTTATTTTCTAAAGGCATGTTTGTTCTAATTACTTTGCACATTTTGCCTCACATTTTTGTTTCTCTCTTTTCTGGCCCATGGCAGAAATATAATAACCATCATGATGAGATGTTTTGGGACACAGAATACAAGTGTGTTCTAGCCATGCTACCTTGGTATATACCTCTCTGATGAAATTAAGTCTTCCTGGTAACACTTGTCCTTGGGGAGCCTTGACATTGATTCAAAGATTGCCTAGATCAGAGCTGGTAACCTCAGATTAATTGGACCATACATGTATGTTGCTTGTTCATTCACTCACTCAGTCAGCTAGTATTTATTCAGCTTTGTGCTTGTGCAAGGCACAGTGTTATGGAGAATATAAACACTATGCAGATAGGAACCTTTACTTCAGATGGGCTGCCCTGGTGGCTCAGTGGTAAAGAATCCTCCTGCCAGTGCAGGAGGCATGGGTTTAATCCCTGCATCAAGATTCCCTGGAGAAGGGAATGGCAACCCACTCCAGTACTCTTGCCTGGAGAATTCCATGGACAGAGGAGCCAGGCAGGTGGCAGTTCATGGAGACACAGAAGAAGTGGACATAACTTAGCAACTAAAACAGCAACAAGAGGCAAAGATAAGACATCTGTAGAAATGACTATCTCATAAGGTAGAAAGTGAAAATTATAGCAAAAAAAAAAAAAATGTAAGGAGGTTTAGGAGGGAAGATGGGATGCTTTTCCCTATGTGCAGATTATGTGATTATGTATCAGGAAAGCTAGAGGCAATACAGTAAAATTCATGAGACAAATGAAAAGGTAACTAAGTTAAAAATAAATGCTAAAAAAATCAAAAATTTCTTCCATAACAAACTCAACCAGGTCAGATACAAAGAGAAAATCCAATTCATAATGGTTGGGCAAAAAAATCTACATATTTAGTAATAAACGTACAATAACAAGGAAAATTTAGACATCTTGAGTTAGAATAAATGGAATTTCAGGTAGAGAGAGCAGTATATGTAAAGGCACAAGAACTGAGAAGCATCATAGAAGGGAAACAGTTTGTCCTTAAGAGCAGCACCTCGGAGGTTTTAATATGCATATGGTTGCCTGTGGATCTTGTTAAAAAGCAGATTCTGATTCAGTAGGTCTGGAATGAACCTAAGATCCTATTTTTTATAAGCTCTCATGTAATGTCAGTGCTACCAATTTATTAGCCACACTTTAAGTAGCAGGGGTTTAGAGTGCATGAATCATAACCAGAGAAAAGCTAGGTGGAAACTTTTAAGTAAAATGAATGCAAGCTAAGAAATTTGGTCTTTATTATGTAGAATATAGAGATATCTGAAAATAGTAATTATGTTTATCAATGTTGAAGTATTGTAAACTTAATAAGGAAGTAATGTTTAAGATGGATATGTTTTTCTTGAATTGAATAATGTTTCTCAAAGAATGGTAAACACCTATTCTCCTAACTAAACCAGAAGCTCTTGGTATGTGAGTACTCAGGAATTTGTCTCCTTAACAACCTTCCATTCTGGTTGAACATTTTGGAGTCACTGGACTGTAAGGTCCTCATAGTATATGTAACTTTCTCAGATTTGTATTACCAAGGTTCTCATAGGAGGACCATATTGTACCACTCTCATAAACCATATTGTAACCCAGCTTTCATAAGTAATGTCTGAGTAGAAGTTTTTATTATAAATTCAGTTGAAAAAAATAAGCCTAAGAATCAAACAATAAAGTGTCACAGTAATGCAGGATTCATTTCCTGAAAGCAAGGATAGTTTAATGTTTAAGAGCTGACTTCTCCCCCAGTTTTTCCTGTCTTGGTAAATTTCATTATCATATACCCCTTTGTTTAACTAGCAACCTGAGAGGCATCTTTAACTCCGACATCTCCCCCATTTCCCATATCCAGTCGTTCACCAAGTTCTGTAGATTCTATATTCCAAGTATATTTCAAATCTTTTTATATTCTCATTGTAGGCCAGGCAATTACTATTACTTGCCTAGAATACTTCCAGAGCTTACTAACTGGTCTTGCCATTTCTTCATTTTCCCTTCTCCCCCAGTATAGTCTTTACAAAGCAGAAAGAAAACTTTTAAAATATAAAACCAATCCATCCATGCCCCTGATTAAAAATGTTCAGTGGCTACCAGTTCTACTTTAAATACAATCTAAACTCCTCATTCTGTCATGGAAGGCTGATTTGTTCCCTTCTTATCTATAAATAATTCTTCAGCCACCCACCAACCTTTTTATAGTTTCCTGGACTCCATCTATCTATTTCTTGTCTAAGGGTCTTCACATATATTTGTCTCTTTGCTTGGATAACTGTTTTTAAAAAGGCATTTCCTAATCACTCTGTAAAGTGCAAGTCCATCTCATCTCCTAAACTTTATTACTGTAGCATTCCAGTTTCCTCCTAAATATTTTCTACATTTATAGTAGCATATATCTTTATCTGTTTTGTATCTATCCCCTCTGCTGCTGCTGCTAAGTCGCTTCAGTCGTCTGACTCTGTGCAACCCCATAGACAGCAGCCCACCAGGCTCTGCCGTCCCTGGGATTTTCCAGGCAAGAACACTGGAGTGGGTTGCCATTTCCTTCTCCAATCTATCCCCTCACTATATTGTAAACTCTACAAAGGCAGGTTTTATGTATTTTTCAATTCACCTTTATAAATACAGCATTATTTTCATTTATTCAGCAAGTATTTGTTGAGCATCGAATATGTACCAGGTACTATTTTAAGTTCTTGACATACAACAGTGAACAAAATAGATGAAAATCTTGACCTCATGGAATTTATACTAGCTGTGAGAAAAAGACGACGGATAATGCAGTGAAATTTAAAGTATTGTGTCAGATGGTGGTAAGTGCTATGGCAAAAAGGAAGGCACAAAAAGAAAAAAGATAATGCACCATATGTGCATGGGTTAATACATTAAATAGAGATGGTCTCATTCTATATTACTAATACATGAAAGATTAATAATAATGTATATCACCAGATATATTAGTGTATCATATATAATATAAACATATTAATATAAATATATATATAAATGCATAAATATGCCATATATTACAAAGATAAATAATATATTAATTACAGGAATATGGTAATAATATATAGATATATTTAATTAATATATTCTATTAATCATATAAATATGCTTATTCTAGGTACTAATTATAAATTAACACTTGTAATATTAAAAGATGATAAACATATTCTGTATATTTATACAAAAAAAGTTCCAATAAAGTCAAAAGTTAGAGAAGCAAACCAAGCCCATTTAACACTGACATGGAAATTATAAAGAATGTAATTAGATGGGGAACAAAACAAAATAATAAAACAAAAGACATACGTATTGGAAAAGACAAGTGAAAATATTTTTAAATAACATATTAGTAGTAGCAATGCTACACCTTTTATATAGACAGTTGCCTTCTCCAGATTGAGTCCTCAAAGTGGATAGGTTATACAAAATACTAACTGATATATATTTGGCCAAATTTCCTGATAATAATCTATTATATAGTATAACTCTCTCTCTTTCTCTCTCTCTCTCTATATATAAATACATATATATATATATATATATATATAAGACCCAAGCAGTAGAAATAGGTCAACTCTATCAAACTACTCTATACATTTAACATGGTACAATTCAAAGTTTAAAAATAATTTGTATGGAAAGGTAAAAAAATAAGTTTAAGTTTTGCACAAAACAGTCAAAGTGTCAGATTAGTCGGTAAAATATGAAAAACAAAGAAGAATTTGCCCACTCACAATTAAAATATATCATGATTTCACAACACTCAAAACAAAGTATTACTGGTGCAGAAATCAGCAGAGAATGCAGTAGAATGAATTAAGAGTTCAAAAATTGCACAGGATATGTATGAAGTAGAGTATATAATGAAGTTGGTATTTTAAACCAAAATAGTGTGACCCTAACAGAAGCAGAAGATATTAAGAAAAAGTGGCAAGAATACACAGAAGAATTATTCAAAAAACATCGTAATGACACAGATAACCATGACGGTGTGATAACTCACCTAGAGCCAGACATCCTGTGAAGTCAAGTGGGCCTTAGGAAGCACCACTGTGAACAGAGCTAGTGGAGGTAATGGAATTCCAGTTGAGCTATTTCAAATCCTAAAAGATGATGCTGTGAAAGTGCTGCACTCAGTATGACAGCAAATTTGGAAAACTCAGCAGTGGCCACAGGACTGGAAGAGGTCAGTTTTCATTCCAATACATAAGAAAGGAAATGCCAAAGAATGCTCAAACTACCGCAAAATTGCACTCATCTCACACGCTAGTAAAGTGATGCTCAAAATTCTCCAAGCCAGGATTCAGCAATACATGAACTGTGAACTTCCAGATGTTCAAGCTGGTTTTAGAAAAGGCAGAGAAACCAGAGATCAATTTGCCAACATCAACTGGATCATTGAAACAGCAAGAGAGTTCCAGAAAAACATCTATTTCTACTTTACTGACTATGCCAAAGCCTTTGACTGTGTGGATCACCACAAACTGTGGAAAATTCTGAAAGGATCGGAATACCAGAACACCTGACCTGACTCTTGAGAAACCTGTATGCAGGTCAGGAAGCAACAGTTAGAACTGGACATGGAACAACAGACTAGTTCCAAATAGGAGGAGTACATCAAGGCAGTATATTGTTACCCTGCTTATTTAACTTATATGCAGGGTACATCATGAGAAACACTGGGCTGGAAGAAGCACAAGCGGGAATCAAGATTGCTGGGAGAAATACCTCATATATGCAGATGACACCACCCTTATGACAGAGAGTGAAGAACAAAAGAGCCTCTTGATGAAAGTGAAAGAGGAGAGTGGAAAAGTTGGATTAAAGCTCAACATTCGGAAAACTAAGATCATGGCATCTGATCCCATCACTTCATGGCAAAGAGATAGGGAAACAGTGGAAACAGTGTCAGACTTTATTTTTTGGTGCTCCAAAATCACTGCAGGTGGTGATTGCAGCCATGAAATTAAAAGACGCTTACTCCTTGGAAGGAAAGTTATGACCAACCTAGATAGCATATTAAAAAGCAGAGACATTACTTTGCCAACAAAGGTCTATCTAGTTAAACCTATGGTTTTTCCAGTAGTCATGTATGGGTGTGAGAGTTGGACTATAAAGAAAGCTGAGAACCAAAGAATTGATGTTTTTGAACTGTGGTGTTGGAGAAGACTCTCAAGAGTCCCTTGGACTGCAAGGAGATCCAACCAGTCCATCCTAAAGAGATCAGTTCTGGGTGTTTATTGGAGGGACTGATGTTGAAGCTAAAACTCCAGTATTTGACCACCTGATGGGAAGAGCTGACTCATTTGAAAAGACCCAGATGCTGGGAAAGATTGAAGGCAGGAGGAGAAGGGGATGACAGAGGATGAGATGTTTGGATGATATCACTAACTCAATGGACATGAGTTTGAGTAGGCTTCAGGAGTTGGTGATGGACAGGGAGGCCTGGTGTGCTGATTCATGGGGTCATAAAGAGTTGGACACAACTAGCAACTGAACTGAACTGATGTGTGTGTGTGTGTGTGTGTGTGTGTGTGTTGTTGGTGCAGGGGGTATAAGGGAAGTCTCTCTATTGTCTGCTCAATTTTGCTGTGAATCTAAAACTTCTCCAAAAATTAAGTGTATAAAAGAATACGAAGCTTAAGATTTTAATCAGAGGACATTTTCTACTATAATTTATGTGACTTTTTGAATGTGACTAATATATATGCTCTGTTTTATATATTATATATATATATATAAAATGAAAGATAGCAATTACTAATTCTTAATGTGTGAATATATGCGTGTGTGTGTCCATGTGTTATGTTTCCATTTTGTCTTACCCTATGGTTTTCATATATGTCACTTTACTTTGGGGTTACAATTATTTTTTAAAAAGTAAATGCAGAAATGCTATGACATAGTACAAAAGATTATAGGAAGAGTATTAATTCCTCTTTAATTGAATTACCCTGCGTTTAGTCTATTTTTCTATTAAGTTTTCAGAACAAAAGTACCGTAACTCTTTAGAAAATATTTGCTAATTAAGGACTTTGGATTTTCATCTCTAGTTATCTACAGAGGGCAGCAAAGAGCTTCAATTCAAAGACTAGCATGTTGAGTTAGAGCAAGTTTAAAGAGCTGCTTTCTTCTCATTCAGCATCATTAGAAGCACTGTGAAACGTGTCAAAATCAAGGTTCAGTTTGCTAAACTTACATGATAAAGTACATGGAAGAGAGCAAGGGAACACACGGGTCAGATTCAGCTACTTGACTGCAGTCAAGGAAAGGTAGTGAATTAATACATTGAGTGTGTCAATAATTTCATTAACACTGCTCCAACGTTTGATACCTATCAAAAGTAGTTTTTAAAAATGTATTTTACTAAAATATTGCAAAAGAAGTTGTAGTCAGAATGCTCACCTGTACTGATTATGGTATTTTATAATATAATAAACTTATAACCATTGATGAGTAATGGTTCAAAGTAAATTTTGTAATGTTTAAAGTTTGGTTTTGAATGCTTTCCTCTTAATGTATCTATACCTCTAATTTTACACTTTTTTATTTATCAATTTGTGATGTCAGTTCAGTTCAATTCAGTTCAGTCGCTCAGTCATGTCTGATTCTTTACGACCCCATGAACCGCAGCACGCCAGGCCTCCCTGTCCGTCACCAACTCCCGGAGTCCACCCAAACCCATGTGCATTGAGTCGGTGATGCCATCCAACCATCTCATCCTCTGTCGTCCCCTTCTCCTCCTGCCCTCAATCTTTCCCAGCATCAGGGTCTTTTCAAATGAGTCAGCTCTTCGCATCAGGTGGCCAAACTATTGGAGTTTCAGCTCCAACATCAGTCCTTCCAATGAACACCCAGGACTGATCTCCTTTAGGATGGATTAAAATTCAAAATATCTCCAAGATACCATTAGCCTTTGTGTGTCCAGAGTAGGAGTAATTCGTTGTGCACGATTTTGTTCTGATTCAGAGATACAGTTTCCCTTGTAGGCAGTTTATGACAATATGCTCTTGAGGTTGAGCCTCGTGGAATGGAGGGGAATGCAGGAAGACTAGCAGAGGAAAAGGTCAGACTGCAGGACAGGTCCAACCCATAGGTCTAGGCTCTGGACCTGGAATGGTTCTTCAGAATCATCCTAAATCAGGCTGAGAGGGTGAGGTCTTTATACTCTCACCTGAGTCAGTCGGTGTATGTGGGCCACAGGAAAGGGCATCAATTCAATTCAGTTCAGTTCAGTCACTCAGTCATGTCCAATTCTTTGCAACTCCATGGACTGCAGCACGCCACTCTTCCCTGTCCATCACCAACTCCCAGAGCTTGCTCAAACCCATGTCCATTGAGTCGGTGATGCCATCCAACAATCTCACCCTCTGTGATCTTCTTCTCCTGCCTTCAGTCTTTCCCAGCATCAGGGTCTTTTCAAAAGAGTCAGTTCTTCGCATCAGGTGACCAAAATATTGGAGTTTCAGCTTCAGCATCAGCCTTTCCAATGAATATTCAGGACTGATTTCATTTAGGATGGACTGGTTTGATCTCCTTGCCGTCCAAGGGACACTCAAGAGTCTTCTGCAACACCACAGTTTAAAAGCATCATTTCTTCCACACTCAGCTTTCTTTATAGTCCAACTCTCATATCCATACATGAATACTGGAAAAACCATAGCTTTGACTAGACAAAACTTTGTCAGAAAGGGCCTGGGCCTGGGCAAAGCAGCAAGTTCTTCCCTAAAGGAATATTTGAGTGGGGATTCCCAATATCTATCACAGTCATGCACAATAAAAAGCTATCAAAAAGCCTTACCCTAACACAAAGGGATGATATTTACATTTACTTAGAATACTTTGTTATCTTTTAGAGTATTACCTCATTAATTCATGTTTAAGGAGGCTATTTTTTGCCTTTTCACACTGTTCGTGGATTTCTCAATGCAAGATTGTGGGGCGAAATATCAATAACCTCAGATGTGCAGATGACACCACCCTTATGGCAGAAAGCAAAGAGGAGCTAAAGAACCTCTTGATGAAAGTGAAAGAGGAGAGTGAAAAAGCTGGCTTAAAACTCAGCATTCAAAAAACTAAGATAACGGCATCTGGTCTCATCACTTCAAATAGATGGGGAAACAATGGAAACAGTTACAGATTTTAACTTATTCAGCTCCAAAATCACTGCAGATGGTGACCACAGCCATGAAATTAAAAGATTTGCTTCTTGGAAGAAAAGCTATGACCAACCTAGACAGTATATTAAAAAGCAGAGACATTACTGAACTGAACTGAAGGAGGCTATTAGATTAGCAGGTCTGGGTTAGTTCTTTACATTCTGGTTCTTAATAGGTGAGATAGGTAATAAAATATAGAAGTGCATACTCTGCCCAAGGTTTACATTAAGAAAAAAACAAGAACAAACACAGAAAGACAAAAAAGAGAGTGACTATAAAGGAATGCATGTGAAGTGAAGTCGCTCAGTTGTGTCCGACTCTTTGCGACCCCAAAGACAGTAGCCTGCACCAGGCTCCTCTGTCCATGGGATTTTCTAGGCAAGAGTACTGGATTGGGTTGCCATTTCCTTCTCCAGGGAATCTTCCTGACCCAGGGATCAAACCCAGGTCTCCCACTTTGTAGACAGACGCTTTACCGTCTGAGCCACCAGGGAAATCCAAAGGAATGCATAATTGTACTTAGAAGGACAGTTTAGAATACCTTGACATCTTGCTCATTGAGGGAAATTCCTAGAGAACTAGGACTAAAGCAACATGGAAGGAGTCATCTGAGAGACTAACTGAATTGACTTTGGTAATTATAAAATATACTCTAATTAAAGCTATATAGGCAAACAGAAACATAAAGAAGAGAATTAAAATTGCCCATAATTTCCCAACCTAGAGAAAACTGCTAATGGTGTTATAATTTTCCTTCTAATCATTTTCCCCTCCCGACAAATTATAAATCTGAATAAACTTTTATTCAGATTTTCTTGCATATAGAATGTATTCTTCCTATTCCATTAAAAAGTATTCAAATGAAAATGTACATCTACCGTAGGTTGCTTCATTTATTTGGCTTATGGAGCATATAATTACCACCATTACAAATAATGATAAGATAAATAGAGAAACCATGGTTCATATTTTAAAAATCACAACCCCACATTAAAAATTACATTTCACATGACAGTCTAGAACACACATGACACACACATGTATTTGCACATAGACCTATAACTGAAACAAAAGTGTCAAAAGTAATTTTCATCCTTAATATTTATGATGAATTCTAATATATCCTATTCTGTCCTGTACCATCCCATTTAATTCTATTTCAATTTTTTTTTTTAAAGCAACTATTGTCCACTAAATTGGTTTAAAATTGTTATTAATAGTTTTGAACCCAGTGCCTGGAAAACATGAATCCTGAATTTACTGAATACAATTTTGCAAGCTGTATTTTATTTCATATTGAGTTCTTATATTTTAGAATAAATTAATGTTAAAAAAAAAGTATAAATTCTGTTCCATTGCTGTTGATTTGTACATAATATTATTGTGTTTTAATGATTTTAGTTTTATAATATGCTTTAATGTTTTGTAGGACAAGTTACTTCCTCTTTAAATTTTCAGATTTATCTCAGCTAGTCTTGTGTATTTGGTTTTCAGATTAATTTAATCATTCTGTCTCAAGTTGTAATTTTGACAGATGTAACCTGTGGGCTCCTCACACCTCAGTACTGCTCTTTAGTCCTTGTCCAGGGACATACTTCCTGGGAATCTACAGCCAAGTACAGTTCTGCTTCTGAATCACATAGCAGCTATTCAAGCACTAAACCTTGGACTCTTTGCAGTACAGTAGGCCTCTAAACAGATACGACTGTTGTCTTTATAAAAATAGGAAAAACTTGGAGAAAGAGGCATGCATATATAGAGAATGTCATGTGAAAGTTGAAATTTTATTGCTATAACCGAGGAACTATCAAAAGCTGGAGAGATCTAGCACAGATCCTTCTCCAGTGGATTCAGGAGGAGCATGGCTTTGCTATCACCTTGATTTCAGACTTCTGACCTCTAGAACTGTGAGACAATAAATTACTGTTGTTCTAAGTGACCCAGTCTGTGGTACTTGGAAATTATGGCAGCAATAGCAAACTAAGACACTGTTCAACTGTATCCAATAATTTGATTGATTTTACTTTTTAAAAACAAACATGAAGTCTTTCATGGTTTATGCTGTACATTGTGAAGAAGTGCCCCATAAAATGAATTTTAGATAATTGTTTTGTAGTTATAACACAATATAAATGCTAAGCTACTGGGAACACTGGCTAATGGAATGAGTATACTCTATATTATTCTCATTTTAAGTAATACTCATTTTCTTTCATTGAGTTTTCTTTTCATTAAGGGTCAAATTATTGAAAACATTCCTACAAACCACTTACTCCCGTCGATCTGTATATCCTAAGCAGTGCAATTTAAAAAATCTCATTTTTTTAACACTCATTATTATTGAATTAAGTGAGGTATGAAATAGTTAACTGTAATTGTGTGCATTTATAACAATGAACATTAAGCCCCCCTTTTATCCAGAAATTTAGGAAACAGTATATTATAAATAATCCAGTGATTTGGATAACTAAATGTTTAAAGTATTAGGATACATTTAATTGTACTATCTCTAAAATATATATTAACCTAGCAACCTAGTTTTGATTTTAGAATTCATATTGGGAACTTATAGTACCTTAAATTTACCCTAGAAAAAGTAATTACTCTTGAGTTTGGAGGTGGGTGAGATGACCTGTCTGCTTAAGCTTTGTAGTTATCTAAAATCTTTATAAAATATAGTCATATAACTCCATCTTAGTTATTACTTACCCAAATTAAGGGAAATTGAACTTTGAATAAGCACTAAATTGAAATGAACATGTTTAATTTAGTGAAAATAGGGGGACCGTTGGTGAGTATTTATGGAATGGCTTCTGGGCACTGAAAATGGGAATTTAAAAATTAAAAGTGAAAAAAAAAAAAAAAAAAAAAAAGGAATAATAAGCACCCTTCCTGCAAAGATTTTATTGAATTTAACAGCCACGGGTCTTCAGTGTGTTTTGTTGTTAATGTGGCTATTGGTTTGGATATGAGTGTTAATCTTCTTTTAAAACTTAATTACAAGTGCAGTTAACTGTGTGACTCTTTGATAAACTTTTTGAGTTAAAAAAAAATAATAAAGTACCCCTTTAGGGAGACTTCAGCTAGGCATTTAGATACATTATTGGAACTCAGTTGGGCCAACACACATGCTGAATATGTGGCTGTAATCAGGACAGAGAGGGTTCCAGCTCTGTTAGTGAGACAGTGTTGATAGAAAAGTTAATTGCTTCCATGTCAGTAAGAGAAATTCTTAAAAATCTATGTATTTGAACATTTAGAACCATAATATTCCAAAGTATTAGTCCTATGGTTGGTAAGTTTTGAAGACCAGTTGTCTCCTGCTCTAAATGCTGAAATAAACATTAAAATCAAAATAAGAACCATTTATTCAAGTTTCCTATATCAAAATGCATTTTTCAAATTTTCCTTTCTCAAGAAATGAATGGGTACCAATTATAATTGTGTGAAATTGATCTAACTTATAGAAAGAACCCTGAGGAAGACCAAAATGTAATGAGGGACAAAAAAAGCAAAGGAACTTGGAAAAGGCACCCGAATGGAAGAGGAAAGTGAAAGGAAGATGCAGATCTTGTAATGTCTATCACTGATGGCAAGGGTGGGAAACTTATTAACTAGAAGGGAGGGAACATTCTGCAACCCCAGTGGAATATTGATTCATGCAAGGGCTCGACAATGGATGCTAATTCCACTAGGTGAAAGATAGATTCCAAAATACTACCCCCACTAGTTGATTACTAATTTCAGAGGGGGTAATTATACGCTCACTCACTAAATTATGTCCAACTCTTTGTGACCCCAAGGACTGAAGCATGCCAGGCAACCCTGTCCTTCACTATCGCCCAGAGTTTGCACAAATCTATGTCCATTGAATTGGTGATGCTATGCAACCATCTCATCCTTTGTTGCCCCTTTTCCTCCTGTCCTCAGTCTTTCCCAGTTTCAGTATCTTTTCCAATGAGTCAGCTCTTTACCCCAGTAGCCAAACTATTAGAGCTTCAGCTTCAGCGTCAGTCTTTCCAATGAATATTCAGGGTTGATTTCCTTTAAAATTGACTGGTTTGATCTACTTGCTGTTCAAGAGACTCTCAAGAGTTTTCTCCAGCAACAAAATTCAAATGCATCAATTCTTTAATTTTCAGCCTTCTTTATGGCCCAACTCTCATATCCATCCATGAATACTGGAAAAACCATAGCTTTGATTATACAAGTGTTTGTTGTAAAAGTGATGTCTCTGCTTATTAATATGCTGTCTAGGTTTGTCATAACTTATCTTCTAAGGAGCAAGCGTATTTTAATTTCATGGCTGCAGTCACCATCTGCAGTGATTTTGGAGCCCAAGAAAATAAAATCTGTCACTGTTTCCACTCCTTCTATTTGCTATGAAGTGATGGGACTGGATTCCAGGATCTTAGTATTTTGAATGTTGAGTTTTAAGCCAACTTTTATACTCTCCTCTCTGACCCTCATCAAGAGGCTTTTTAGTTCTTCTCCTCTTTCTGCCATGAGAGTGGTATCATCTGCGTATCTGAGGTTGTTGATATTTCTCCTGGCAATCTTGATTCCAGCTTGTGATTCAAACAGGACCGCATTTTGCAAGATGTACTCTGTATAGAAGTTAAATAGGCAGCTTGACAATGTACAGCCTTGACGTACTCCTTTCCCAACTTTGAACAGTCCATTGTTCCATGTATGGTTCTAACTGTTCCTTCTTGACCTGCATACAGATTTGGTTTCTTAGGAGGCAGGTAAGGTGATCTGGTATTCCCATCTCTTTCAGAATTTCCCACAGTTTGTTGTGATCTACACAATCAAAGACTTTAGCATTTAGCATAAAGCAGAAGCAGATGTAGATATTGTCCTGGAATTCCGTTGTTTTCTCTATGATACAACAAATGTTGTCAGTTTGATCAGTGGTTTCTCTGCCTTTTCCAAATCCAGCTTGTGCATCTAGAAGTTCTCAGTTCACATACTGTTGAAACCTAGCTTGAAAGATTTTGATCATTACCTTGCTAGCATGTGAAATGAGCAGAATTATATGCTAGTTTGAACTTTCTTTGGCATTGCCCTTCTTTGGGGTTGGAATGAAAACTGACCTGTCACAGTCCTGTGACCATTGCTGAGTTTTCCAAATTTGCTGACAATCTGGTGACTCAGACAATAAAGTGTCTGCCTAAAGTGCGGGAGACCCAGGTTCTATCCCTGAGTCAGGAAGATCCTCTGGAGGAGGAAATGGCAGCCCACTCCAGTACTCTTGCCTGGAAAATCCCATGGACAGAGGAGCGTGGTAGGCTACAGTTCATGGGGTCGCAAAGATTCGGACATGACTGAGCGACTTCACTTTCCTTAAGTACAGTGAGCTACAGTTCATAAGGTTGTAAAGAGTCAGAGACAACTGAGCAACTAACATGTATACACACACACACATTTGTTTAAGAAGAAAAACTTGGCATACACTACCATTACCAAATGATCAAACTTAACTTTATTAATAT
Organism: Cervus elaphus; assembly: GCF_910594005.1. Lineage (NCBI taxonomy): Eukaryota > Metazoa > Chordata > Mammalia > Artiodactyla > Cervidae > Cervus > Cervus elaphus. The sequence continues at coordinate 50,706,461 of NC_057832.1, forward strand.
TTAGGCCTCTGATATTAGAAACCTTCTTGTGGGATGTAATACGAAGTAATAAATATCATCTATGAAGAAATTCCCCAAAAATGTTTAAACTGTATCTCACTAAACCTGTAGCCTTAACCTTCAGGTTATAGCAAACACAGAGGATTTAAGAATAATATATGAAAATGCAGTGGCACTATCAGCTAAATCTAGCATGTAACCTGCACTCTTCAAAAGGTTAGTGTCATCATGGGAAAGAATAGAATGACTCTTTAAGATTTAAAAGAATTGAAAGAACATAATAAAATGCAGTGTATGATACCTGATCTTACAATGAATAAAACATCTGAAAGATATTATAGGGTCAATAAAGCAATATTAATGTATACTGGGTGGCAGATTATATTAACAAATTATTGTCAGTTTACTTGGTTGTGATAACGGTTCTTGGCTTTGCAGAGAAATGGCATTATTTTTAGAAGGTACAAGCTGAAGTATTTGAAGGCATCTGCATTTCATAATACCCACAAGTTATCTGCACAGTTGTTGAGCAAAACATACACCCACCCATGCCATTTAGCCAATGGCAAAATGTTAAGAATTGTTGAACAATCTATGTGGTAGGCATAATCATTGTATACTTTAAACCTCTCACTATGTTTTAAAATGTTTCTGATAAAAGTATGGGGTAGAGGGAGGTCAAGAGGAAGAGTGTAAATGCTGCTAAAAGATTCAGGAAGATAAGGAGATTGTTTTATCAGCAAGGTTATCAGCAAGACTAGGCAGGAGAGAGATTTCTGTTGTGAGAACAGTTTTAGCCACTTTACAAGGGATTTAGGAATAAACTGGACGTGAGAAAAGCAAATAGTAAGTGTAGATGGTGCTTAGAAGAAGTTTAATGGTTATGAACTAGAAAAAAACGAAGTCTGAAAATTGAGAGAAACAGATTTGAAAGAGAGGTCCAGCAAGATGAGGACTTTTTTTTTACTGTTTTATTTGTATTTTTTTTATTTGGAGTTTGTTTTTGTTGTTGGGTTTTTGTTCTTGTTTAGCTTGCTGTTTTCTTGTTTTGACAGAGAAAGAAGTGACTGTTTCAATTAATAGAGAAGAATCAGTAGAGAGAAAGAGATTGAATAGGAAGAAGAAGGACTAGAAGGGCTGTTTCAAAGGTTTGGAAACTGGATGTGAATAAAGAACCAATACAAAAGAATGCAGAAACTGATTTTATCTGAAATTTGTGAAGCCTTAACTTCGAGGCCCTCACTTGAATAATCCTTCCTGTACTTATGTGTATTCAGTTCAGTTCAGTTCAGTCGCTCAGTCGTGTCTGACTCTTTGCGACCCCATGAATCGCAGCACGCCAGGCCTCCCTGTCTATCACCAGCTCCCAGAGTTTACTCAAACTCATGCCCATCGAGTTGGTGATGCCATCCAGCCATCTCATCTTCTGTTGTTCCCTTCTCCTCCTGCCCCCAGTCCCTCCCAGCATCAGGGTCTTTTCCAATGAGTCAACTCTTCACATGAGGTAGCCAAAGTACTGGAGTTTCAGCTTCAGCATCAGTCCTTCCAATGAGCACCCAGGACTGATCTCCTTTAGGATGTACTGGTTGGATCTCCTTGCAGTCCAAGGGACTCTCAAGAGTCTTCTCCAACACCACAGTTCAAAAGCATCAATTCTTCAGCACTCAGCTTTCTTCACAGTCCAACTCTCACATCCATACACGACCACTGGAAAAACCATAGCCTTGACCAGACGGACCTTTGTTGGCAAAGTAATGTCTCTGCTTTTTAATAGGCTATCTAGATTGGTCATACTTTCCTTCCAATGAGTAAGCGTCCTTTAAATTCATGGCTGCAGTCACCATCTGCAGTGATTTTGGAGCCCAAAAAAATAAAGTCTGACACTGTTTCCACTGTCTCCCCATCTATTTCCCATGAGGTGATGGGACCAGATGCCATGATCTTAGTTTTCTGAATGTTGAGCTTTAAGTCAACTTTTTCACTCTCCTCTTTCACTTTCATCAAGAGGCTTTTTAGTTCTTCTTCTCTTTCTGCCATAAGGGTGGTGTCATCTGCATATCTGAGGTTAGGCTTCAATTGTGTCTGACTCTTTGTGACCCTGTGAACTGTATCCTGCTAGGCTCCTCAGTCCATTGAATTCTCCAGACAAGAATACTAGAATGGGGTGCCGTGCTTTCTTCCAGAAGATGTTCCTGACCCAGGGATCAAACCCGTGTCTACTATGTCTCCTGCATTGGCAGGTGAGTTCTTTACCACTAGTGCCACCTGCAATGCAGGGTCCTTCAACTAATTTCTGATTTTCATTCTTTTTTTGGAAGAAGGCTCCCTAAATTGTATAAACATTAGACCCTACAAAACCTGGATAGACAATGGTAGGAAAGTATTCAATAAAAACTAAAATCTGTAAACCTCTTGTGTGTATAAATTAGAGCTTCTCAAACTTCAGCAAGCTTGAAAATCACCAGGATAGGTTGTTAAAACAAAGCCTTTTGAGTAGTACTATACTCTCACTTTACTGATAAACAACTAGCACTCAAAAATTACCTTACTTCCCTAGATCACAAGCTGTTGGTGGCCAAGTTGGTACAGAGCTCATATACCATGATTTCAGTGGTCTTTCCTCTGTTACCACACTTACTTAGGGTATTAACTTCTATTATATGTATTGTCAGAAAACTTTTACCTATCTTTATTAGGAATATGAAAAAAAAATTAGTCTTAATGACTCCTTAGAGTAAAATTCAAATTTTGAGACATTTAAACTCAACTCCCCAACCATGTTATTCTTTGCTAAGGATAAGGGTCTCCCCTGCAACCACCACCATCTTGTTTTTTTAATAGAAACATTGCAGAGTTGTAGATCACATAGAATTTATTCCTGATACCAGGAGAGATTAAAGGCAAAATAACAGAGGGCAGCAGAGGATGAGATGGTTGAATACCATCACCAATTCACTGGACATGAGTTTGAACAAACTCTGGGAGATAGTGCAGGACAGGAAAGCCTGGTGTGCTGTGGTCCATGGGGTCACAAAGAGTCAAACAAGACTTAGCGACTGAACAGCAGCAAGACCTTATCCTGAATGTACTTTTTTTCATTGCTTCACAACAAACTGCCATAACCATAGAGGCTTAAAAAAGAAAAACACATTTATGATCTCACGGTTTCTATGGGTCAAGAATCTAGACACCAGTTAGCTGAGTTGTCTGCTCTGGGTCTCATCAGGCTAAAAGTAAGGTGTTGACTGAGTCTTTGATCTCATCTGAAGCTTGGGATCTTCTCTCAGGTTCATTGATTGTTGACAGAATTTCATTCCCTATAGCTATGAGACTGAAAGGCATTCTCAACTGCAAGAGACTCCCTCTTGTTCTCTGGCAAGTGTCCTTCTCTGCAATGTGGAGATGTTCTTTTTTTATGGCTAGAAAAACATCTCTTCAGTTGGCCAAGGCAGACTCATATAATCATAACCCAATTATGAGAGTGACTCTCACCTACATTGTTCAACAATGCAACCTAATCTAGGGAGTGACTATCCCACCACATTCATAGTGCCATCCATGTTCAAGAAGAGAAGATTATACAGGAGTATGCTCCAGGGGTGGGAGTATTGGGGACCATTTTAGAGTTCTGTCTACCCTGCACCATTATATCTAAAAAGTTACATCTAGGCATTTCACACTTGCTAAGACTTCAGTATTTTCTAATATTTCAAAATTTTCTCATATTTCAAAAAAATCTTTGAGATATTTTTCTTGCCAGTGAAGATTTTTCTCTAGATGCTTGCTTTATGTTTTAGCAATCAAACAAAAACATAGGACAAGCATTCCATTCTTGGTTAAACAATGAGTTTGCTCTCGGTCTTTGATATGACTGTAATTGCCTCCTTTGAAAATGTTGCTCCTCATTTTTAAAGAATCCATAATTGCTTTTCTTTTGGAGATTATTATCTTTTGAATATGTATATTTCTGTAAATATTCAGCACTATCTTAAAAAATGGAAACTAGGATCCTGTTTGACAGTTGAACAGGACATGAGTTTATAATTTCATATTGTGTTAGATTTTTTTAAAAGCTGTGAATATAATAATAAAGATTAAAACACATATGGGGAGTATGTGTCTGTGGCAGATGTAAGTGTTAATTATGTTGTCAGATAGAAGAGTGAAAATTCAGCCTCCTGAACTTGGGTCTTGGCAGGTTGGCCAAGAATCTGATTTTTTTTTCTTCCTATATTGTTATTGAAATGCATTTATTTGTAGTCCTAAGTATCTTTGTTCCTGTAGATTTTTTTTTTATTGTTTTAAATATGGGAATGCAGTAAAATCAGACTCACTCTTTTGTATCCCAGAACCACATGGGTTAGCAGACACCAGAGGATTTTTAAAAGCTGAATAGTGTGAACTGGATGCTTCAAGAGTGTCTAGGGCTTTGATCACAGTGGTAAGCCTTCAAAAGTCAGAGGATTTCTATTAATACAGGGCACATTAAAAGCTCTGGTTTAGCCTTTGGGGACTTAAAGGTATTAATCAGTTTCAATACTCACCTGTAAATATACCCATCAGTTAAGCTTAAATGCAGTGAAAATTTTTTTAGAAAAAGAAATTGGAACCTAAAGTAACCATTTAGCTAATGCTTAAGATATGTGAGATGTTTAGTTTATAAGTATTTATTGTGATCAACTATGATTAATAATAAGACCGAGTTCCCTAACATTCTGATTTTTAGGAACAGAGAAGTTTTTTCATGTGGAAATTTAGTAGTTATTGTTTTCAAAATCAGGAAATGTAATAAACTTTCATACATGATTGGCTTACTAATATAGTCTGATTTTGAAAGATTTCAGGCAGAAGCTATATTACATTTTTTATTCTATATGGACTATACCAAGTGTTTGCATTCAAGGCACCTCTAATCTGCATATTGAGGCCAAAGTTGATCTTTTCAAAAAGTCTTTTTGATGCTTCTTTACCCTTTGTTCCTTTGGTGATTATTTAATGTTTTTGGGAGGATGGAGATGGAATCCTCAACAAGGCCCATGAAGTCTTGTGATTCGGCCCTGTATCTACTTCAACCAGAGATTATTACATGCCATTGTTACTCTTACTCTAAACGTAAGTCACATTGGCATTTCCTTTCTAGCTCTTTGAAAGAGCTATATACCATGCCACAAGACCTTTGCACTTGCTAGTATAGTTATTCTTCTGTGGCCCTCCCCTCCTCTTTTTTTTAGATCCTGGGGGAAGTGTCCATCTCTGAATGCTCCCTCCCTACTGGATCTAGGTAAATTTCTTTGTTGCCTGGGTATATGTAACCATATAATTATGTCATTTCCAAGTCCTGCCCTCAGTTTGTAATTATACATTTATTAGTAAGCTTGTTTAATCGATATCTTTCATGGCCCTGCCACACTAGTGTAAACTGTAAGAAGTCAGAGACCTTGTCCTCTTTGCTACTTGATCTCCAGGGTCTGAATGTGCTAGGTCACTTCAATCCTGTCCGACTCTTTGCAACTCTATGGACTGTAGCCTGCCAGACTCCTCTGCCCATGGGATTCTCTAGGCCTTTCTCCAGGCTTGCATTTAGCACTGTGCTAAGTATATAAAAAAATAATCAATAAATTCTTGTTGAATGAATAAATGCATGATTCAATAAATGAATGGATAAGTGTAAGAATGTATGGATTTGATTCTTCATGACCTGAGAACACTGACCATCTTAATTAAAACTACACCTGCAAATATGCTGCATGTAATCAATGCATAGAGCAAAGTCAGCAACCACTCTACCCAATGACATTAAGACCGTCCCACGCCTACTAACTAGCTGGCATCATTGCTATTATTTTGATGTGCCTTGTGAAAATTTTAATAAAGCAAAAATAACAAAGACAGATGGTGACCCGAACACATTATGGAATGCTAACCCAGTTTCCATCCTTTCCATAGGTGAACCAAACATACAAAAAAACCAATATGGCCTGAAAGAAATTACACAAACCAGAAGCAAAATAGATTTGGATTAATGGAATAGTTTAGCTTTCAGGAGACATTTAAAGGAATAAGTGAGCAGGACACCATTCAAGGCAAGCAGTCGGTATTATCAACTTAAAAAAAAAATCACAACCTTAAAATTGAGAGTTATGTTTATTTTGGTGGGAATTTTTAGGACATTAAGCCTGGGATACAGCATGTCAAGTGACCCTGAGAGAACTGCTCCAAGGAGGTGAGGGGAGGAGCCAGGTTACATGGAAGTTTTGCAACAAAGGGCAGGTAGTTTTAATATCAAAAGATTATTATTAATTAAAGAAAACCAGATATCCCAAGTTAAGGAATTTAGTGATTTTCTATGTATGGGAATATGCAAGAGTCTGTGGTCACTAAAATCATTCCTTTCAAATGCATCTCAGCTATCTGGGCCAAAATCCAGTATTTTTTCCATCCTGAGCTCCCTTGGGGCTCACCATAGGGAGTGGCTGCAGTCTGATGGCTGCTAGATCTGATATTCTTCTCCTTCCTGAGTGCGCTTAAAACTCACCAGCTCATATTGGAGAGCTACAATCACTGATGACCTTGACATCCTTGTTTACTCATATGGCAGGGAATATTCCATTTCTCAATATATAAGAAAAATAAGAAATGGCAGAAGAAACCAAAAGTCCAAAGGTAATGTTGGCCAGGAGTGAGTGAAGAGGCTGGATATTCAACATGATTTGAGGTAGCTAGAGAACAGTTGATAGCCTATTTTCATAAGCCCTTCCTACTTGAAGTAATATTTCTACCAACTTAAAACTTTACTTATAGGTGATGGTCTGGCATTTAAATTTCTGTTTTTCTGAAAGCATAAGAAAATGAAAGTAAATGCAGTCATTAAAATATTTTTTTTTCTTAAACAGTATTGAATGGTGACAGTGTGACTTGGTCTGGCAATTTTTAGTAATTTTAGATGGTAATATCTTTCCAGTTTATTTGTGTTTCTAATGTCATTAATAGAAAGACATTCTTCATAGACAGTCAAAACACAATCAATGTAATCAAATTTATAATAAAGTGACATTTTTCAACAGTCAAGAAAAGGAAGGTTGACATGTAAATGTCATCCAGCAAAGCTGATATATTAGGTTTTCTTTGCTCTTTTGTCAAATGCTGAAATCAAGAATTTTTTGGATCACTGAAATTCAATGACTGTTTCAGTGAAGACTTTTTAAATTGCCTTTGAAAATTTAAAAATAGAAATTTTATCTGATTAGGATAAACTGAACTAACTTTAACTTGATAAAAGATATCCAAAGAAACATTATCTATAACCCCTATCAGTTGTGAATGAACATCTATAAGTATATTGCTTTCTTAAGTAGGGGGGAAAAAAAGGGTTCCAAAAAAGTAATGAACATAAATTAAGATGCAAAATGGAAAGCATATTTAAAAGTGATTGATAAATTCAATGGCAAAAGATGGCATGTAATGATTATTTTCTATTTTTTTCTTTAATTGAGCTTTTCTGTTTCTTAATTATTCTGTTTTGGTGTAGAAAACACTACAACTTTTATTTCATATAGTAGGTTGCCAGTGAAGGGTAGCCTTGGAAGTAATGAGGCTTTATTAATTAATTTAATGCTTTGCATAAACTCATTTGGGTCTATCTCTGCTTCCTCTTCTTTATAACCTGTTTTCCATTGAAGTCAACTGTCAGTCTGATCCTATAATTCTTTTGCTTAAAGCCCTGCCATTGTGGCTTTTACTGTGTTCACTCTTGGCCTTACCTCTGTTCACCTCAGTCTCTTCCTAGTCTTCCAGTCACACCTGCCGTCTCTTCATCACAAGAGCCAGCTTCCTCCCTCTTTCTCAGGGCAATTTACACATGCCTTGTCTCCAACTGGATGCATTTTCCCTCTTATTCATCTAGTTACTTCTCAGGCTTACATCTCATGCCTGAGCTCAAGGCAGTTCTGTGACTGACTATGCCCTGCTCACCCTGCTATGTGATTTCATGATTCCAGGAGAGATTCCTTCAAAACATTTATTACAATTTTTGTTATTCATTCATGAAGCTGTGCCATTATTGTCTGCACCCCACTAGATAAACTGTGAGCTCCATGAAGGCAGGTTCTAGGTCTGCTACTCTTTAGTATATCTCAGAGCCTTGTGAGCATCCAGTGACCAGGTGCTACATAGATGACTATATGAAGTTCCTTGAATTAATAAACAATAAATAGTTGTAAAGATGATTACATTTTTAATCATATCAAAATTATTGAAAGCATTCTTAAATAAAAGAATATTGATTGTTGCTGGTGATTATGAAATGGCACATATGAAGCAATATTAAAGTTTTATTGAGTCAAGCACTCTTTAAAAAGTAAAATATTATTAGGTATTCAAAGATAAAATATCTCCTGTAGAAAAGAAATGCAAGCCCCTTGATGTAAGTTGGAAATGAATATACAGTCTATCAATTGATGGCGTCATAAGGGGGCAGATTCTTTACTGACTGAGCTACCAGGGAAGCTTAGAAGGGGAAGTTATATACCATACTTAAATGAAAGAATTATGTATGTTATGTTTATTAAAATTTCACATTCACATCGAAAAGGCAAAGACAACAACAAAATGTGTTTGTTTTCTCATACAGACAGAATAGGCATAGATTGGCAAGGCTAGACTTAGCAAAGTACCTCAAAATCACTGGGATCTTGTTTTAAAAAATGCATATATGTGATGTCCTGCTGTTACCAATTAAGAAAGACAGGGGTGACGGTAAGGGACTTATATGTCTGTATATTCAAGAAGTACTCTAATTTGGAAAAGCTTTTTTTTTGCTTTGTCATCAATAAGCTGATAATAACTACAATCTATTTGATGTTTATTATGTAGCAAGCATGTACAAACATGTACAAACATTCATCATTTTGTTTAATCCTGGCAACAAATATGTGAATAATTGAAACAGAAATATGTCTGCCAGCGAATGAGAAACCTTCCTAGAAAGGCTATGCTTTTATTTTTTAATGACTTATTTGCATATATACCAGCCACATTTTACTTAATAGTTAATGTATATTTGATTTCTTATATTATCCCTTACATGATAATGGAATGAAATGGATTTGAATTTAGGTGGGTTTGTTCAGTGTGAATCAAGACAAAGTGAAGCGGAAGTCACTCAGTCGTGTCCGACTCTTTGCAGCCCCATGGACTATGCAGTCCATGTAATTCCCTAGGCCAGAATACTGGAGTGCGTTGCCTTCCCCCTTTCCAGGGGAACTTCCCAACTCAGGGATCGAATCCATGTCTCCCGCATTGCAGGTGGATTCTTTACCAGCTGAGCCACAAGGGAAGCCCGAATCAAGAGAAAGCTGGGTGCCATATGTTTGGGAAAGGCTGAAATGTCCCAAACCCAGAGTAGAAATAAGCTTCTCAGGGTTGTAAGCTGAACCGTGCATGCATGCTCAGACATTCAGTTGTGTCATCCTTGGGATTCTCCTGGCAAGAATACTGGAGTAAGTTGCCATTTCCTCTCCCAAGGGATCATCCTGACCCAGGTATCGAAACCACATATCTTATGTCTCCTGCATTACTAGCAGGCAAATTCTTTACCACTAGCACCATCTGGGAAGCCCTAGCTGAACCATCTTCTGAGCTAAAACTGTCAGGAAAATATATCTGGCTCAGAGAATATACCAGTGTAGAAGAATCTACTTTTAAATTATGTTTTGGAAGAAACTACACAGTCAGTAACTATGGATGCAACTCCAAAAATGGGATTTACCAGCCAACAGTTTATAGTCCAAATTATCAATCACTTATTATATATCATCATTATACTATTTTTGCACCAAAAATACGAATTTATATATGTGCATACAATATGAAAAAGTGCATATATACATGTTATAATATATTTTATATTGAAAGACTATAATTATGCCCGTCATAATGACAGCTAACATTTGTAGACTTTGCTAAGTGCCAGACACTGGTCTAAACATTTTACATCTGTTATCTCCTCATAACAATGCTGTGAAGCTTTGTTACTCAATGATTATCCCCATTTCACCAGTGAAGAAATTTGAGTTAGGTAGATTGTTATACATCCAGGGTCATTTCTCTAGTAATCAATGAAGCCAGTACTGTAATTCTGGTCTTACTGAAACCAAAGCCAGTGTTGCTCTTCATCACCAAAGGAAACTGCCTCTGCCCAAGGTCAGCTCTTCAAGTTATTTTACGTCATACCACCACCCATTCCCACTGTCTACCTCTCAGTATTTTACCTCTAACCACCCTACAGCAACACAGGATGCTCCACACAGCTGTCCTTTCTGTTTCTCTAATGCATCGAGCTTTTCCTTTCCTTTTACTGTTTCTTTGCCTGCACCACTCCATCCCCTGCTACTTCCTTGTTGGCTTCTTGCTCAAAGCTCACCTCCTCAGGAAGGCCTGCCCTAATAACTGGTTTCAATAAATGCTTGCCTGTCCCAACTCTCCTCATCTTCTATTACACAACCCTATTTTCTTCATGGTACTCATTGTTTCTTCAAATTATCATAAATATTAATTTGTTTCTAAGTTTATTGTTCTTCTCTCCTGCTAGAATCTAAGCTGAAATGTTGCAGAAACTAGTACTCAAGAAACCAAGCACCACACTGGAAGAGTTGGAGAATTCAGATTTATTACACCCATGGGCCCCGAGGAGTTAACACTCTTAAGCTCTGAACCCTGAACAAAGGCATTGCAAAATTTTTATAGACAGACTATAGTGGGCAACACTAGCTGTTAATAGGCTGGTTTAAACTAAGGGGTTTCATGCACGGGAACAGCAGTCAAGATGGGGAGGGGGATGCCTGACCTTTACACAGACAGGCATGATTAAGCAAGTGTGCAGGGGCTGGGCAGTTGCAAAGAGCAGGAGAAGGGTGAGTGAGATAAGCTCCAGTAGCTAGTATTATAAGTCCCCACTTTCTGAGACTGCATGACCTATGTGATCCAGACTTTGCAAGGAGCAAACTGAGTTAGAGAGGCAGAAGGAGCAGGAGGTTCATGTAAAATTTTAACTTTTCCTCTTCACTAACAGAGAATGATCCTTATCTTTTTTATTCTCACTTCTGTGAATGACTTAATGATAGCTGATTTGTCTGAATTTAGACAAAGAATGTGCTAAATACTAAAGATAAAAAAAAAAGAATAAAATAGGAAACTATAGCAAGAAGTTTTTAATATAGCAGTTGGAGAAGATTTCTTAAATCTCAAAACATTGTTTTGTCTCAGAGAATAACTTAAGGTTGAAACTGACCTTAATTCTACATTCGATTTATCTTGCACTCAGAGACAGATAAAAAAGTTCTTGCTTCCATATGCTCTAATGTCTCCTCATGCGTAGAGAACAGGGATGATTTGGGTGATCGATATTTGGAATGGATTCTACAATACCTGTAAATCCAAACCTGTTTGCTCTATATAAACATTTGGAGAACATTATAAACCTAACAGGTTCTAAGATCTCCTGGAGATCCTGATTCAGTAAGTATATCAGGGGTGGGACTTTGAAACCCATACGTTTGGAAGCACATGTCCATTCCCTTTGGGTCTCTGATACCACCCTCCCATGTTGAAAACCCACCAGACAATGTTGCCTGGCTTAGGAAAAAACTTCTGTGTTTTGTACTGGAAATGAATTTTAGGAAAATAACATATACTTGCATAACTTGAATCTAAAAAAGCAAGGTTACTTTTTTTTTAACAGAGCTAAATCTTAAAATTGAAGTTTGTAGTTTTAAATATCATTTATTCAGACATTGATTTAGTTTTCATTTGTAAATCCTTCCTACCAAAAAAGCACAAGATACTTTACAAACATTAAGTGCAGGAGAAACATGAATCTTGACAAAAACACTGTCAAGAATATAAAATATTTTTTGTAAGTGAAAAAATATAATTCTGCCCTTCAAATTGAATTTCAAATGATATCTCCTACTCTAGTGACATATGTATCTCTTTGTTGCTTTGTTGATTATGAGTGTTTTATATGAACTTAGATATTCTTATACCACAGGCAATCGAAACCTCTCTTTTCCATATATATCCTTCTTCTTTACCTTTAAATGAGAAGCCATACATTATTTCCATTATTTAAGTAGAGGGAAGGGAGTTGAAGTTGTACTCTACCATATTTTCCCAAGAAATCTTAATTTATCCCTTTTTTATTTTCTCCAGCTATACTGAGGTGGCTTTGGATTTCACAGTTCTGCCAATTTTTTATTCATGTTCTGTCAAAATCGCCTGTAACACTGTGACTTTTTTAGACTTCAGATACGAAGTCTTGGTAAAAGATCTAACAATGAAATTTGTTCATTTTTACCTCTAGGGTTCCTTTCACTTCTAACAGTTTGTCTGTACAAATCTGTAGAAAAGTCACATCTAAACTTGAATCTCCATAAGTACCTTCTTCTCATCTTATTTCTGTTTGTATTCTTCTCTCTATCAAATTCACCTGCACTATGTTACATCTCCTAAAGTCCAGGATTCAGTTTAGGCTTCCGTTTAGAATAATGTCAGAAAGAAAGAATGTTATCTAAAGGTTTGTGGTTAAATTGTTTAACTTCCAGCGGGCATTTCTATTGTGCATTCACAGCCACACTATATTTGATATCTAGGACTTAATTTTAATGATAAGAATTCAGGCACTCAATTTTCTCTCTGTGTTCTTAGGGTCTCAGAATATTTAATATGAATTGAATAAAAATAAAAAATAGGCGTTGTTTATTACAGCCGTCTTTGCACCAAAGCATTTATAACTTGGAATTCCAGTGTGAGAAACAGCATTGAGGAGCCTAACATGTTTTTTAATCTTTTAAAAAAAAACAAAAAAACTGCTTGATCATTTCAGAGGGAAAAAAAAGACTATGAATCTAGTTTAGTGAATAAAATTCAACACATGTAAAACTTACTTTCATTTGGAGTTTTTTCAAGGTCTTTAACCAGTGCTCTTACTTCAAAATGCTTTATTAATCCATTTTTAAAAGAAGAAACCACCATTTAATTCAAAATCTGAACTTTGCCATACAGCTATCTAGTAAAGTTTAGTTGATGTTGATTCTGTAATTTTTTCATACAGAAGACTGTGTCATCCAGCAAATTTATAGCAAGATTGCCATCTTGAAATATTTGAATTGATGAAAAAGAATGAAAAGTTGAATTATGACTTCTTGATATGAAATATTATATAAACATTCTTAGAAGTTATATTATTAAACATTTATTCCATAATTAGCACTGTAAAAATATAAAAATGAAGAAAAATACTAGTTTCAGAACATGTTATTTATGTACTTAAATATGTTGATAAATTAAATTATCTTATACAGAGACAAATAAGTCACTCAACAAGTATAAATCTTTTCCCAGTATTTCTTAATTTTAGCTTATTGTAGGGACAGAATGTCTGGGAAAGAAATTTAAATTTATCACACCACAAGAGAATCTAAAATACATTTGTGAGAGGAAAAGATGTATTTATTGATGTTATCAGCATTTTCATTAAGAAATATGAAAGATAAAAAAAATGCTAGCATTGGGATTATGAGAGATTTTATATTTGTTTTCCTAATTTTACAGTTTTTAAACTGTAAATATAGGGCTTCCTAGGTGGCTCAGTGGTAAAGAATCCACCTGCAATGCAGGAGATGCAAGTTCAATCCCTGGGTCAGAAGTACCCTTGAAGAAGGACGCGGCAGCCCACTCACATATTCTTGCCTGGGAATTCCCCTGGACAGAGAGGAGCCCAGTGAACTACAGTTCATGGGATTGCCAAGGAATCAGATACAACTTAGCAACTAAACAATAACAACAAACTATAAATTTACTTTTTAAATAAAAAAAAAAAAATGTGTGAGTATGTGTGGAAACAGAAAAGAAGCCTATTGGTGATCTGCTTTCCTACCTGCCCCCACCTTGGTCTGTTTCTGCTGCTCTTCGGGGCTTATCACCCTGCATATCTCCATCTCCTCCTACCACTGTCTTTTAGACCATCTTTTTTCCACACACACATCTGATGGCCTATCCATCACCAATCACTTAAATCTCACCTCCTGATATTCTAATATCAGTTAATTAATTCTCCCCAGTAATATGAGCACATGTAGCTCTCTTATTGCTTAATGATGATAATGAAATAGAAACATTCTTCAAATTTTCTTTTGAAATGTTTCTTAAATGTCAACATTCTAGTGCCATATTTTCCTCTTGAGGCCCTCCTAGATATTAATTATTTTGTCTTTGTTTTTTCAAATATCTTAAAATTTTTTTATTAATCTAATAGCTCTATTATAAATTGAAATATATAATCTATACCTATATGTAAATATATACATACATATATATATATTGAGACAAAGCAATTTTCCTAAATTCTTGCTAGGTAGTCTTACCTAAATTTGGAGTCCAAGGCTTACTGGGTTTTAGCGGAAAAAGTGCTTGCTAGTGATGGCAATTTAGCAATAAACTGAAATTTTCTCCTTGATGTAATAAAAATAATCGAAAAGGAATTGGAAAGGACTAGCTCATTCTATAATTCACTGTCTTTTAATGCTGTGCTTGGGTAGTACCCAATACTGTGACTGCTTCTTCCAGTGAAAGCAGCCCATATTTATATTAATCTGCCCCCATTGCCTATGCACTTTTACATAGCAATGTGGAAGGGAGTCACTCAGGACACATGGCTTATCAGTGTGCTGAGTCGAGTTCCAGGCATCTCCTTTTACAGTTGGTGAGTACATTAATAACATGAGCTGTACCAAATAAGATGGCTATAAAGGTTATATATCCAGTGCTGTTTAATTAGAGGAGCCTTTTAGCTAGGAAAGAACACTTAGCAGTAGCATGTGGTAATCAGATTCAGGTATTTGAAAACCTGCAACTTGAAATCATAAGGAGGGCTTATTTGACTTGATGATAGAAATCAGAGCTACCATCAGTTACTGGGAAGACACCCAGAGGCAAATTATTATTTGATACAAGATTTATTAAATCCTAGAGCTGTTTTAAACTATTATTGAAGCATTGATGCCCCAGAAAATGGACAGTAGATGGTGAGGTATGCAAACCTTCTTTCCACTCTGCCAAACAGAGGAGGTAAATAATTTCACATATATAAGGGCAGTCCCTGAATAGTGTATGGGGGAAGGGCCAGAGAGAGCCAGGGCTTTGTACCTAATTAGGAAACCATTGGGTTCCAGTTTGTTGCACGGCATTCTCCACTCACCTGCTCCTTTCCTGGGATGGTAGACAGGCTGAGAGAGACCTTAGGTACATCCCAATGGTCCCCTGAGTTATCTCCAAATGAAGATGAAAAGCAGAGGAGATCATAGAGCATTAAAGAAGCATTTAGTATCTTCCAAGTCTAGCAAACTTGGAATAAATTGCAAAAGAAGATAAAAGTTTGCCATAAGGAATATGGTAAAATGGAAGAGGCAGGAGCATACAGAATGATTTAAATACTAATAGAGAGATCATCACATAATTTTACCCTTGAAAGAAAATATTTAGTTTTACTTGATGGAAGCCAGTGACTGGTACCCAGTAGGTTCTGTATAGGGAAGTTGTGTAGATTGTTCAGCCAACATCATTCCATACACAAATGTGATCTTAGGAATTGACAGTCCTGTTGATTTTTTTTTTTTTTTTAATCAGTAGGGACTAAAGCATCCTAACAAGGTGCCACCATAGCAGGAGGAAGTGGGACACTTCCAAAGGGCAAACACTCTACACTTTTCCTGCCATCTCTGTTCTTCACTCCAATCCAACTTAGCAACAAATGGCTCAGTTGCTTTTTTATTTTTTTTTCTTTTCTATCCTCTCTCCCCTCTCCTCCCAGTAGCTGTTCTAAAGATTCCTTTCTGATGAAAATGTACAATAATTGGACTTTGATAGGCCAGTGGCAGGTCTCTTTCCCCAAAGGAAGAGCTGCTTTCCTGGAAATCTGAGCAGGCTAACCCTCACCTGTGTACCAGAATGTCCCTGTCTTTAGGCTTAGATGGCCTGGAACCCTTACAAGTGAGCAGTAGAGAGGGAGCCAACTGCACCACAGCTCCTTCTACACTTTCTCTCTGCCCACTTCTTCAAACATGCTCCTCTGATTAGTGAGAATGTCGGGTCAGAGGTAGAGAGAGGAAGACAAGAGACGAAGCAAGTGGGAGAAAAGGGTGGGAGGCAACACGAGAGGTCAGAGCTGTGGAGCATTCTTGCTTCCATAAGGATGAGAGGGAACCCAAGGAGGAGCATGTTGGTTTTGAAGTCAGAGTGATAAAATGTTCATCTGAGCCATATGGTGGACATCAAAGCTTTCACTGATATTTTTGTCAAGAGATGGACTTCATGGATCTGACATCCTGGATTGCCTGTTTAGGTGCTCTTTGGGGTTGAGGCCAGGCTGCATTAGTTCCCTAAGGAGCATCTCTGAATTACTTTCCCTCCTTCCTAGCTGTGCTTCCTGCTTTCAAAAGCTAGAAGAAGCACCACTGGTGTCCACAGGAAGAGAGGCTTTTAGGAAAAGAAAGAGTAAAACCATCTTGATTGCATATTTGGAGTTATGAGCCTTTTACTTGATAAGGGTTACTTCATAAATTATTTTCCTATTCTTGACTCTTTTTGGTTACTGAATGTTGGAAAAATTCTAGGTTAAAATTAAGAATAACATTTATTGAGCATCTTTGTTTTGGGTCACACCCTTGATGGAATGTCTCTGTCTCTGATAACTTACTGCATCCTCATCACAACTCTCTGCATTTAACACTATTATTCCAGTTTTACAGAAGTGGATACTGAGGCACAGGTAGACTGAATGAGCTGTCCAACACAGGTAGTAAGAGATATACCTGAGGTATATGGACCAAGGTATTCTAACTGCAGACCCTACATTATTAACACTCTTATCTCTCAAGTTATCTAGAGAAAATTTCTGCATTGGATAAGAGTTTGAACCAGCTAAATAAAGCAGAGTCTATTAAACATGACCACATATTCTACTAGTAAAGTGTATGAAGTGCTCAGTTGCTAAGTCATGTTTGACTCTTTGAGACCCCATGGACTGTAGCCCTCCAGGCTCCTCTGTCCATGGAATTTTCTAGGCAAAAATACTGGAGTGGATTGCCATTTCCTTCTCCAGGTGATCTTCGTGACCCAGGGATGGAATCTGAGTCTCCTGCATTGACAGGCAGATTCTTTACCACTGTACCACCTCTACTATATCCTGTCAAAGAGTTCCTCTGGAATAATAATAATAAAATTTCTGCTAGAAAGAAGATATCGCCCAATAGGTTACATCAGTCAGAGACTGGACCTTAAGTGGGGTGAGTAGCACAGGATAAGAAACAGGGAGCCAAAAATGTGCAGATCATAAGATGCAGCTTCCAAAATAAGTCATAATTCAACACATAAGCCTCTGGGAACAGCAGGAGACTAAAAAGAACATAAGTGTAAAAACTACAGGCTGGAAAGGTGTTGGTTGTCCCAGGAATTCAAGTTTGATCTTCCAATTTTGCCCTAAGGCTGATTCTGCTCTTGCTCTTCCAAATAACAACTCAGTCCACTTTTTTCATATCTTGATTTAAATCTTAAACAAAGAGCCTTTATCTAACCTGTTAAGCAAACACAAAAGAGTAGCATTTTGAATTGTAGGTGAACAAAGATTTAGTGCAGCTTCTGTTTTTTTCAAAAATGAAAAAGCACCTCCTATATCACTCTCCTGAGTGACTACTCAAAAAATCACAGATATCAAAAGTAAGAGGATAGTAACAGAGTTTATTAGTCCTTCAAAGTCCATCCCCTTCTCTTGCTCCAGACCCAAATTTCTGAGTCAGAGAGGAATGCCTTCTGTGCCGCAGGGCAATGCATGACCGTAGTTTGAAATGCCTGTGACCTTCCCTATGACCTAACCCTCTGACCAAATCCCTTAATCATGAATTGAATTCTCCTACTTCACTAGCATCATCCTGCCTGGAGAAAATGAATGTGTCAGACACAATGTACTTATGATTCCCTAAAAATAAATGCAGAAATTAAAATCCCTGGAGATTTCAGTTCTGGAGTGGCAGAGATTCAGAAGCCAGATGCTCTGTAGGATCTTTGAAACAGACAAATTGAACACCAACACTCATCCTCTGAGGACTGATAATGCAACCAGTATGTGTTTTATTGGCACTTTTTTTCCAACCTGGATTTTCACAGCAGGACTAGATTACCTCTTCCTGTGTGTTCTCCCTAATTCAATGGCTCTTTTTTGTAGATGTTTGCTTAAAATAGTTGTAGGCGGTTCCTTTTTTTAACAGCTTAAGAGTGAGACCCTTGTTGAGTCTCCCTTGTTGGTCTTCCTTGTTGAGATCAAATCAACAGATTATTATTTTAGGAATTCCCTTATTCTATAGAGTATCATGCATTTTCTAGTATGCCCTGGGAACCCAGAGTAGTGAATAGGCTGTGGAATATATGGGAGGTTTCTTTTTCTTTCTTTCTTTCTCCAATGTGTCTATTTGAAATAAGGTGAAATAGAAGACAAGAGCATATATTATTGTGTATATTTCTAACAGAAAAATAAAGTATAAAGAAAAATATGCTTCTTGGACCGAGCTATGTTAAGAATCAGCATATCTATTTTCTAGTAAGTAGATCATTTCTTGTATTCAATGTTAAACAACAACTTCTGATTCTAAAGCCCAGGTCAGCTCCTCCATTTTTGTGAAGAAAAACCACATCAATCCCTAGAATAATATTTCCAAACCCAGCAAAGTCAAACATTTTATCTCCATGGAAACCAAAAATGAAACAATAACTTTAATGTGAGTGCAGCGTCACAGTTAGAACAGCAGCACTTTCTCTGACTGAGATAACTTATCACACTGAGTATTCAGAAACAAATAGGAAGGATAAATGGAGGGGTGCAGGTAGGGTATGTTAAAAATGAAATCTTCTATAGTAATTTTAAAAAACAAAATATTAGCATGTTGACTTTCCTGTTTGTAACACTGACTGTTTGACTGTTTGGGAGATTTGCTTGAATTTCTAACCATCATTTTCTTCATCTATAAAATGAGAATAACTTACTGCTGCTTCTTAAGTAATTATGTATGTAACAGGCATAAGGTGCTTTTATAAGTTAACTCAGTTCTCATTATACTTATGTGAGCACATACTATATGGTGCTTTTTATACCCTGGAACTGTTGTAAATACTTTGCATACATTTATGAACATATTTTCCTTAAAACAATCATGAGGTAGATGCAACCATTGCCCTACTTTATAAGTGAGGAAACTGAAGCAAAAAGCAAATGATATAATGCATGTTTGGTAGATTCCAAGTATTTATTAATATGTAAATAGGTATACAATTGTATCATCCCAAGAGATTAATTAGCCACTTTCTGTTTAATGGGAATAATTCCTTTCTTTCTATTCTAATTTGGAAGGCAGATTTTAGCTAAAGTGATATTTATTACATGATATAATAATTTTCTATGAGAGATATATAAAGAAAAGAAAGTGAAGTTGCTCAGTCATGTCGACTGTTTGCAACCCTGTGGACTGTAGCCCACCAGGCTCCTCCATCCATGGAATTTTCCAGGCAAGAGTACTGGAGTGGATTGCCATTTCCTTCTCCGGGGAATCTTTCTGACCCAGGGATCGAACCCAGGTCTCCCTCATTGCAGGCAGACGCTTTACCATCTGAGCCACCAGGGAAGGACCATGAGAGATATAATTTATTTTATATTTTAATGTTATAGTCAACATGTGTGGGTACTTACGTTTCTTCAGTCGTGTTCAATTCTTTGTGACCCTATAGAATGTAGCCCACTAAGATCCGCTGTCCATGGGAATTCTCCAAGCAATACTACTAGAGTGGATTGCCATGCCCTCCTGCAGGGGCTCTTCCTGACCCAGGGATTGAACCCATGTCTCTTGTGTCTCCCACATTGGCAGGTGGGTTCTTTACCACTAGTGCCACCTGGGAAGCCCCATTATAATCTATGCATAATAGTAACATTGAAATTTGAGGGCATACTTAAGTATCAGATAATGATAATATAATTAAATTTCAACTACTGTTAAAGAGCTCTTACAAGTTACCAGAATTAATTCTAATCTGTCCTAAAAAGTAGAAGCTTATGTTTGTTCTATACCCAATGAAAACTTAATAGCAGCACTTCACTCATTTCTGTTTTTGGCCATTGGCCTTGAAGTGTTGTGGGATTTCAAGTTCAGTATTTCTCATCTACATTGCCCTTGTCATATGGTGGTCACAGTTCTAACGCTTGTGTTTATTATTATTTGAGCAAATGCAGCGTGGCCCAGAGAAGGCAATGGCAACCCACTCAAGTGCTCTTGCCTGGAAAGTACCATGGACAGAGGAGCCTGGTGGGTTGCCATCTATGGGGTTGCACAGAGTCAGACACGACTGAAGCGACTTAGCAGCAGCAGCAGCAGCAGCAGTGTGGTCATATAAAGTTGGACATAGCAGGTGCACTTTCAATACTGTGGAAATGTGTGAGCAATTTAATCAGTATAATTTGTGAGGATGTTTTTATCTTAGCAAATGTTGCAACACTAGGTAATTATGTACGTTCATGCCTTCACATCACTTAATACTGGAAAATGGAATTGTCAAGTTATCCCCATCTATAGTCCTAGAACCTGATATGAGACACATGTAACTCTTTGCAGGCTATGCTATCATCTGTCCACTTTATGCATCAAGTCAGAACAAAATTACTAGTAGTACTGTAATATTATTTTCCTTGCTTTCATGTAGAAAGTGAAAACTGTATGTACTGATAACACTCGATTTACTGTGAACATTTTTCCTTCATTAAGATAAAAGGAATTTGAAAACAATTTGTTTCAGCAATCTTTTATTTTCACTCCTTGTTCAGTTATCAGAACAAAACTGCAGAAGGCTTTTATAAAAGGAGTATGACATGGTGTTGCCTGAAATTTCATGTTGAGCATGGCATATGAACACACAGCTGATTGTAGTGTCAGAATGATGACATGTTTTATTTGTCTAAGAGCAAGAAGGGCAAGCACCCTGACTGATATGCTGCCTGTTTATTGCGTGGAAAACTTTCCAACTTCTGTGCTGGTGGACCAGTGACCATGACTGAGGATACCTAAGATATTAGAAAGGTGGGAACAATGAAAAGGATGCTGGATGGGAGGTAAAACTGAGAAATCAGAGATGACATGCTAAATGGTTTAGTCAGGGCAAGTGGAATAAGAGGTTCTCCAGGTCTTTGTACTTGCTCTAATTACAGTTCTAATAAAGCGCCAGTGTATAAACATGAGCCAGTCATATAATCCACATAACAGAATGAAGAGAGGAATAAAAGGGGAAAATGTGAAATTTACCACTCAAGAGTTCATTTCTAGTGACTTCAATAGTGTCCCTATTGACTATACCTAAAGCCAGGATATATAAGACCCAGTGATGTATATCCTCATTTTGGAAGTGATGATTGTGAGAAAGCATTTTGTAACTATTGTGCCCAACCAATGTGTGTGTATGGAAAATAGCCAGGAAGATAGAGCACTGATCCTGCCACTGAGATAATGTAGGTGTTATAAGAAATGTTAATATCAGACTAGAGTCTGATGTAGTTTCATTGTTTATTTTTGCTTTTGTTTCCCTTGCCTAAGAAGACATAAAAAAAATTGCTATTAATAAAACCAATGTCAAAGAAAGTACTGCCTATGTTTGCTTTTAGAATTTTTATGGTTTTTGGTCTTACATTTATACCTTTAATCCATTTTGAATTTATTTTTGTGTATGGTGTGTGAAAGTAGTCCAGTTTAATTCTTTTTCAATTCCCAGAACCATTTATTGAAAAAGCCTTTTCCCCACTGTATAGTCTTGGCTTCTGGTTCAAAGATTGATTCCCCATTTAAGTGTGTACTCATCTCTGGGCTTTGTATTCTATTCCATTGATCTATGTGTCTGCTTTTGAGACAGTATCAAATGGTTTTGATTACTGTAGCTTTGTAGTATAGTTAGAAATCAGAGTGTGTGATACCTCTAACTTTGTTCTTCTTTCTTAAGATTGTTTTGACTATTTTGAGTGTTTTGTTTTCCATACAAATTTTAGAATTATTCTGGTAGTTTTAGTTCTAGTTCTGAAAAATGTCATTGGTATTTTGATAGTTGTGTGCTGTCACTTGAGTCATATCTGACTCTTTGTGACCCTTGTGGACTGGAGCCTGCCAAACTCCTCTGTCCATGGGGTTCTCTAGGCAAGAATACTGGAGTGGGTTGCTATGCCTGCCTCCAGTGGATCTTCCTGACCCAGGGATCAGACCTGTATCTCTTCTGTCTTCTGAATTGCTGGCAGATTCTTTACACACTGAGACACCTGGCATTCAATTCATACATTACCTTGGGAACTATACTCATACTAATAATACTAATTCTTCCAAACCATTGGCACAGTATAACTTTCCATCTGTTTGTGTTGTCTTCAATTACGTTCATCAGTGTTTTATAATTTTTCAAGTGCATATCTTTTACTTTCTTACTTAGATTTATTCATTTTTTATGTGATTTGCAAATGGGATTGTTTTCTTAATTTCTCTTTCTGATAATTTGGTGTTACTATATATAGATACAATTGATTCTATATACTAATTTTGTTTTCTGCAACTTTGTGTAATTCGTTGATGGGTTCTAGTAGTTTTTGGTGGATCATTAAGGTTGTCTGTGTTTACTGTCATGTCATCTGCATATAGTGACAGTTTTACTTCTTTCTTTCCATTTCAGAGTTATTTTATTTCTTGTCTGATTCCAGTGGCTATAATTTTCCATTTTTATATCTTTAGTTGTAGAACATCTTCTCTACTAGTTTTCAGATCTTATTAATAGTTGCTCTGTAAATAGTTGTAATTTTGGTGTGCTCATGGCAGGAGATGACCTCAAGGTCTTCCTACTTCATCATCTTAGGCACTGTCCCTATATATATTTTTTAAAGAACTGTACATGAACAGTGCACAATAATAATTAACATGGTCTCAGAGGGGAGAAATGATATTTTAGAGTTCTAGTAGTAGAGCAGAGAGAAATTAATATTCTTTTGAGGAGCTTATGAACTTTAAGATCATTTTCCCTATATGGAGAATTGAAAAATAGACATATAGAGATGAAATGATTTGTAAAATCATCTAGCGAGTTAGACAAAAAAAAAAAAAAAAAAAAAATCAACCCACAATGTTTAGAATTCTACATCCAGCATAAAATATGCTGGACTACACCACTTTTCCACAATGGGAAATAAGAATTTCTTTAAGCAATGCAGTGTGATTGGTATTCATCGTCAGAAATCAAAACCTTGGACAAATCAAATGATCTGTCAGAGACCTGGCCAAAATCTTTTAACAATAGACTCTAGGGGTATAGGTGATGCCAAATGTGTTCAAGAAGAGTTAAAACTAATCAGAAATTTAGTTAAAAAGTTGATCATTTCCGAGCATTAGAGTGTTAGAGGGGCACCAAAGTGAGCCATGCTCTGCTTAGATCCATATACAAATTCAGAGCTTACTTTCATCTTCATTTCCATTAGCTTTTTGAAAGCATTCTAGATAAGACCCATGTTCACTATTATTGCAGGCTCCATGTAATAATGGAGATTAGACATTTGGGCTTCCCAGGTGACGCTAGTAGTGAAGAACCTGCCTGCCAATGCACGAGACGTAAGAGACGCGAGTTCGTTGGGAAGATCCCCTGGAGAAGGGCATGGCAACCACCTCCAGTACTATTGCCTGGAGAGTCCCAAGGACAGAGGAGCCTGGCGGGCTGCAGTCTGTGGGGTCCCAAAGAGCTGGACTTGACTGAAGTGACTTGTCACACACAGCACAGACATTGGGTTACGTGTTAGGTGTTTTTTGTCTGTTTAAACTGTTATTGCTTTGGAAATACCCATCACATTCAGGTTATAATTTGCTGTTGCTTATTGATCTAGAATTATAATAAATAACTGAAGTTTTATTTTCATGTACTTAGCAGATTTCTTTCTTACTTCCTGACAGCCTTTCTACGCTATAGATAACACTGCTAAGGACCAAACATAATCCCCACCCGCCTCATGTACCGGGAATATAACGGGGTTCAGTAAGTGGCATAGGGGAATCATTCAAATGGGGACTGACTCTCAGCTCCCTTTGTGCGTCAGCGCACATTCTGTATCTAAGTTTAACCTTGTTGAACCCTGATTTTCTAATCTGTGTATCAGAGAAAATGATAGCACTTTTGTAGAATTACTCGAGCAGTTCTAAGAGAAAATGTATACAAGCTCTTTTTGCAGTACATAGAACTTAACAAGTGCTAAATAAATGCTAGTAATTGAAATCCCAACAAGCAGAATAGCTGTTTTGGGTAACCAGAAACAGTAGAAACTTGGGTCAGGAATGGGTATCAGTTTACTAGGGATACCATAACAAAATTCCAAAGACTGGGTGGCTTAAACAACAGAAATTTTATTTTCTAACCATTCTGGAGGCTAGAAGTCCAAGATCAAGATGTTGGCAGGATTGCTTTCTCCTGCGTCCTCTCTCCTTGGCCTGAAAATAACAGTCTTCTCATTGTGTCTTCACATGGCCTCTTCTCTGTGTACATATATCCCTGTTGTTTTTTTTTCCTCTTCTATAAGGACAGTAGTCAAAATAGATTATGGCTCCATCATTATAAACTCATTTAACTTTAATTACCTCTTTAAATGCCTTATCTCCAAATACAGTTACATTGAGTGTTTGAGCTTTGATATATGGAATTTGGGAGGAGTCAACCCAATCTAATATAAGATGCTACTGTTAAAATAAAGTTTTGATATTTGAAAGTGGAATAGAGAACGTTGAGAGAAGAGTTCACTGGTTTCTTATAGCATTCTTGGCGTTTATACTTTGGGAATTTTGTGAAAGAAATTATGTCAATTTTACATTGAAAAATGCTTAGGTGTCAGAATATTATGTGGTTCACAACGAGGTACCATTACATGCCAGTCAGGATGGCTGCTATCCAAAAGTCTACAAGCAATAAATGCTGGAGAGGGTGTGGAGAAAAGGGAACCCTCTTACACTGTTGGTGGGAATGCAAACTAGTACAGCCACTATGGAGAACAGTGTGGAGATTCCTTAAAAAACTGGAAATAGAACTGCCATATTACCCAGCAATCCCACTCCTGGCCATACACACCAAGGAAACTAGATCTGAAAGTGCACCCCGTTGTTCATCGCAGAACTATTTATAATAGCCAGGATATGGAAGCAACCTAAATGCCCATCAGCAGACGAATGGATAAGAAAGCTGTGGTACGTATACACTATGGAATATTACTCAGCCATTAAAAAGAATACATTTGAATCAGTTCTAATGAGATGGATGAAACTGGAGCCCATTATACAGAGTGAAGTAAGCCAGAAAGATAAACACCAATACAGTATACTAACACATATATATGGAATTTAGAAAGATGGTAACAATAACCCTATATGCAAAACAGAAAAAGAGACACAGATGTACAGAACAGACTTTTGGATTCTGTGGGAGAAGGCGAGAGTGGGATGTTCTGAGAACAGCACTGAAACAAGTATACTATCAAGGGTGAAACAGATCACCAGCCCAGGTTGAATGCATGAGACAAGTGCTCAGGGCTGGTGCACAGGGAAGACCCAGAGGGATCGGATGGGGAGGGGGGGATCGGGATGGGGAACACATCCATGGTAAATCCATGGCTGATTCATGTCAATGTATGGCAAAAACCACTACAATATTCTAAAGTAATTAATCTCCTACTAATAAAAATAAATGAAAAAAAAAGAATATTATGTGGTTCAAGTCTATTGGATGGAAAAGGAATAAAATTCTAATGAAGAGGTTCTCACATGTTGAGTGTAAGAGTCTGAGTCACAACTGAGTAGGTCATGTAGAAGGCAGAATCTTGGATCCCATCTAGAGAATCTGATTTTTGAGTCTGGTTTTGGTCTGTATTTGTTTCTTATTGCCACTGTGAAAATTTACCAACAATGTAGTTACTTAAATGACAGAAAATTATGGTCTTACAGTTCTTGAGGTCAGAAATATAAAGTGGATCATATGGGCTAAAATAGAGATGTTAGAGTTGTTATTGCTTCCGGAGACTCCAAGAGAGAATTCATTCCCTTGCCTTTTCCAAATACTAGCAGCCACCTACATACCTTGCATCTTCATCCCTTCCTCCTTCTTCAAAACTCATCACTCCAACCTCTGCTTTCATCATCACTTTTCATGGTGTCTCTTTCTTATAAAGCCCTCTGATTACGTTGGGCATACCATATAATCTAGGGTAATCTTCCCACATTGATGTCTTTAATTTAATTGTAACTGCATATAATCTAGGGTAATCTTCCCACATTGATATCTTTAATTGTAACTGCAATGTCCCTTCTGTCATGTCAGGTAATATATTCACAGGTTCTTGCAATTAGGACACAGGTATATTTGGGGGATCATTATTCTGTCTACCACAGGATCTAAAAATCTGTATCTAACGTAAGAAACACACTTGATTTTACTACTGGCGGACACCTAGCAGGGCAGTGGGAGGCATCACAGATTCATCACGTCTACTGAGGAGCTGTGTGGGCCAAGGCAAGGCAGCTGTTTGATCTCCGGTCTTCTCTACCTCTTCCCTATTCAGTTTACTACTCTCATTTGTGTATACATAGTGTAAGGCAACAGAGCATGCCTTGTGCAGGGCACAAAGACTAAACTTTTCCTTTTAACTCAGTTATTTTCATCATAAGCTTTAGTGTAAAATAAGTAAAATAAATACATCATGTAACAGAATGTGACCAGAGCTCTTAGAATTATTCATAAAACTACTTTTAAAAATCCAAGGAGTAAGAGCTCAGTCTATTTAAGGGTATCCCAGAGGAGGTAATATTTGCCATCGGTATGTCTGAACAGGTGGCAGGATTTATTTAGAAGAGATTCTTCCCTAGGCTAAATGAATGCATTGACTAAAGACTGAAAAGAGCAAACATGGGGTTATTCAGCAAGTGATGAGAGGTGCGGTTAGGCTGAGCATATGGCAGACAAGGTGCTGGTCCTTCAGCATTCACTGCAGGTTACTTGCCTTCCTTAAATGCCTTGGCTCTCCTTCACCACAAACACAAAATGCTGGCAAATGGGCACATGAAAGTAGGTAGCTTTTCTAATTGCTGTTGGTTCGTCATGAAGAGTATCTGCCTTAGAACCTAGGTTTCTTGACCAGAAGTATATGGTCACCTGACTGCAGTTTTTACCTTGTACAAAAGTTGAAGAGACATGGAAAAGAAGATAAATATGAAACATTTGGAAATATGTTGCTATCATTATATACCTCTAGTAAATTTAAATGTGAAGAATAAGACCACATACAAAACCATAATTGAGAGTAGGAGGGGGAAGGAAAGGAAAAACATGAGGGCAGGAAGGTAGTAACAGACAGGAAAAGCAAAGGAGGGCTCTGGAGCCTACATCACCATTTTGTCTAAAAATGTTCTTCCTCCATCCCGTAAACACACTAATCTGTAACTTATATGTGTTCTAAATATCTAATTTGGGTATTATGCATGAGTTTATACTGGTTGTGCATATCCAGTGGCTACATGTCTATGAGATCCTCTTTTGTTTGTGAAGACTACAAGAAGCGTAGAAAAATCCATTTGTAACCCACCTTCTGTGATGTTATAAGCAATCAGATAATTGGTATGTATTTCAAAATGATATTGGGATATCTCTCCAAAGAGTAGGTCCATTTTCCTGATACTGTTTTCTTTCTATAATTACTGCTGTCTCATTCAACCCTACCTAGAGTGATGATGACAACCCTTTTTTTGTTCCTTTCAGCTATGTTGCACATAAATCACATTTGTAGTCTCAGCTGTCTGATGCCATGGTGATGATGAGCATTTAGATATTTTATCTAAATATGAAGTTTTTCAAAATTTTATTTTAAGAAAATTATGTAACTCTTTGTGATCCATTCATACTGCACTGCTACCCCCATTATCCCAAATATTTTTCCCAAATATCCCAAATATTTTTCCCAAATATCCCAAATATTATTCCCAAAATATTTATACTGTGTGTTTTAGTTTTCCATTAGCAAGTCCTATGTAATTCAACTCTCTTTTTACATAAACAGGGCATTAGATCTATTTTTTGAGAATCAGCCAATGTCAGTCCTTCTATTGAAAATGTCTACTATTTTATGCTTTTAGCAACATTTTGTTTACAAACATTTCTTCATACTTGGCATCTAATTATACTCAGCTTCCCTAATACTCTCTACTTGTTCACTTGATTTAAATCTTAATATTGATTATTGCAAAGCTCTTTGAAAATAATAGAAACATAGAACTAATTGGTTATTTTCAATTTTGTTGCCATAATTGGATTTTATAATAATTTGGAAAGTGTAGAAAGTTTGTTTTTTCCTTAAGTATGTACAATATAGAAGGTGAATGAGAAATTGCACATATATAATTGCCAATGGAGTTGATGGATTGTGAGGTTTGCAACTGACACAAATTTTGCTAACTTCCTAAAAGAAATCTAAGTTAAAATGGGAAACACTAGCAAGTACAACCCACAATGGCTTTAAGTTCCTAGATAGAGTTAAAGCAAATTTAGGAGCCAAAAGTGTTTCATTGTAAAAATAGAAAATTGACTCATTATTACTAGAAAGGGTTTAATGAGAAATAGAATAGATGAACAAAATCTCAGAGGCCTGTAAAAGGTTTTTTTCCCTTTTTATTTTGATTATTGTATCAACTAATAGCAGAGAAGTACACTGTAATTACAGTTTGCCTCCTGTATTTTAATTCATGATAAAGTAGGTGCCTATAGGAACTCTAAAAAGATAGGTTTTTCAGTTTTAATATATTTGCGTAGCATATCTGATTTGTCAGTTAGTTTCAGATTTCCAAAGGTAAAAATAACAGAAATAATCATTTGTTTTCCTCATATTAACTTCTTTTGTCAGATGTGAAAATACTTTTTTGCAGTGAGAACTTACAGTTGAAATTTTAATTTAAGAAATTGAGATTTTGACTTCAGTTCAGTTCAGTTCAGTCACTCAGTCGTGTCTAACTCTTCATGACCCCATGGACCACAGCACACCATGCCTCCCTGTCCATCATACTCAGACTCATGTCCATTGAGTCCATGATGCCATCCAACCATCTCATCCTCTGTCGTCCCCTTCTCCTCCTGCCTTCAATCTTTCCTAGCATTAGGGTCTTTTCAAATGACTCAGCTCTTCGCATCAGGTGACTTAACATTATGATTATCCTATACGTTACAGATAAACCATGTACTGCTTTGTCTTAAGGTAGTAAGAAAAAACAACGAACATATAAAAATATTTGAATTATACAGTTGATATAATGGAAGATCTCATGAAATTAAGAATAAAAGTGTCCAAGTTATTAAGAAAGCAGAGGCAGACAATTCAGTTGTATAGGATCCCTGGTGGTACAGACACGGGGACCTGCCCGTAGCAATGGTTTAGGTCTTCACTTTGGGCAGGTATGAGTATTTGCCATCTTGAAAATGTTTTAGCACTAATTATAGTAGTAATTCCATGATTGAAACAAAAATGACATGCTTTTTCATCTTTTTATTTGGGGATACAATGAATCTTGGTGGAATGTTAGTTGAAATGAGTTAAATGTAAAAAAAAATGATATTGGTCATGACAGTGTTTCATAGGACATATCAATACAGACTATATAAATACATCTTCCTATTATAAAAGCCAGTGCAACTGATATAGTTTCAGCAACATGTTGCCATTTATCATGTTAAATTAATATTCTTGAATATTATTAGATTGTAAAACTTTATTTGTATTTAACTTGTATCTTTTTGTGGATTGTAGTCATAAATGTTGTATAAAAGCTAGAAGGAAAAGGAATTAATATCTAGTTTTATATTTTCATATATTTAAGTAGTATTGCAATAAATCTAACATATTAGCACTAGATACTTGCAATAATTTTCCTGGTTGAAAGGATCTGGCTATTACTCAAATTTTAAAAACTCTGGCATAGACATATTAATAGATATGAACAAAATTTTAACTAGATTTTCATCAAAGTTAAACATTTAATTTAAATTCAGAAGAGTTAAAAAATTCAGTAAGTCCTCCACATATGTCATCAGGTAATGCCAATTGAAACCATGGATACAACTTGATGCTTATTAGATTATCCAGTGTTTGAGCCCTGACATCAAATGCTGGTGAGGATGTGGAGCAGAGGAAAGCCTCATACAATGCTGGTTGGAATGTAAAATAGTACATACTCTTATCATATGATCCAGCAGTTGTACTCCTTGGTAGTTACCCAAAGGAATTGAAAACTTATGTCCCCACAAAAGCTTGCACACAGATGTTTATAGCAGTTTTATTCATAATAGCCAAATTTGGAGGCAACCAAGATGTGCTTCAGTATGTAAATGGATAAATAAACTGAGGCACATTCAGAAAGTGGAATTATTCACCACCAGCAAAAAATCAGCTATCAAGACATGGAAATATATGAAGGAATCTTAAATGCATATGGTTAAGTGAAAGCTCCATACCATGTGATTCTAACTACATAACAGTCTGGAAAAGGCCAGACTATGGAGACTGTAAATAGATCAGTGGTTTACAGGCATCATGTAGAGAGAGACAGATAGACAGAGCATAGAGGATTTTTAGCATAGTAAAAGTGCTCTCTGTGACACTATGGTGATGCATATATGTCATTATACATTTGTCCAACTCATAGCATGTACAATACTAAGGGTGAATCCTAAAATAAACTATGAACTTTGGGTGACTATGGTGTGTCATTATAGGTTTCATTCTTAATTAAAAAAAAAAAAGTTACTATTATAATACTGTAATGGAGGAGGCAGTGCATGTGTGTGGACAGGATATATGGGAGATCTCCATACCTTCCTATCAAATCTGTTTTAAATCTACAATTCTTCTTAAAAAAATAGTCTTAAAAATCAAATAATGCTATAACAAGGAACCTACTGTAATTCTGTTGTTATTGAAGCAGTTTTTCATCAATCCGGGTTTTATAAATTTTATGAAGGAGAAACAATAAGGTGTGGTGGAGATAATACAAGATTTAGCTGGAAAACTCAGGTTCAAATCCAGGCTCTGACATTTCTTAGCTTCATGGTGGTTTAGTGATTAAGTTGTGTCCGACTCTTGTGACCCCATGGACTATAGCGTGCCAGGCTCCTCTGTCCATTGGATTCTCCAGGCAAGAATACTGGAATGGGTTGCTGCTTCCTTCTCCAGGGGATCTTCCTGACCCAGGAGTCGAATCCGAGTCTCCTGTGTTACGGACAGATTCTTTACCGACTACGAGGGAAACTTGACTAAGTCTCAATATGATCATTTGTAAAATGCAGATAAAAACATTTAAGTTTCTTATGGGAAATGTTATCAAGTGATATCATGTGAAATAATAAATACCAAAGTATTCAATAAAGATGAAACATTCTCCAAATACATATTAGTATTTATAATATCCTCTGAATCTGTCAAAGGTGAAGATTTGTGCGGATTTATTCACATTTTCCTATCCCCTTCTTTTTGAGGGTACTTCTGAGTAAGTGTTTACTCAGTACAGATGAAACTCCCTCATATTAGTTCATACTTCAAATTATTCTTTAGTCTCAGCGCTCACAAACCACATGAATCATTCAGCCTGGAACAGAGAAATTGTGGGAGGAGGAATATCAGTAGCAGTGATGTAGGAACCAGAAGACACTGGGTTGTGCTTTTTGGAAATCCTCCAACCTTAACTTCCTTCCAAGCTATCTTCTCCCTCCTGTACTGGCTAAGTTCCTTCTCTCACATCATCTTTCCTAGATCTTTAATTAATCAAAGTTGTTACCTTGCGGAGAAGGAAATGACAACCCACTCCAGTATTCTTGCCTGGTGAATCCTGGGGGCAGAGGAGCCTGGAGGGCTGCTGTACATAGGGTTACACAGAGTTGGACATGACTGAGCGACTTAGCATGCATGCATGCATGTTACCTTGCATTGTAACTAGCTTAGTACTTATTCCATGATCCTCATCACTATACTTTCTAAAAGCATATCTGAAATGAATGAATATGTGGAATGAATTAATGAACAAAACATTTCAGAACTAGTGATATGGAATCCAAATGATATCCAGGTCACCTTATAGGTTGGCTAGGTTAGTTGACTTCTGTGACCGTCTCTTTCCTTTACATTTTGGTGTTATTTTGAAAATACCATAGCACTTGGCACAGTTTCTAGCACATCATGAATAAAAATTGTGGGTAAATATTAGTCAATAATAAGTATAAGTAGTAACATTTAAAAATTTTATGTTCATTAAATCATTTAATTCTCACCACAACCCAGTGAAGTAGGTAATGTTATTGATCTCATGAGGAAACTGATGTGCAGTGAGGTGAAGTGGCTTAATGAAAATGATGTAGCATATTAGCAATGAGACCAAGAGGTCTGAACCCAAAGTCTGCACTCCACTGAACTGCTTTTGATGTATCATTCATATTATTACTACAAACCCACCTGCCTGGGTCACTGCTAACCCCTCAAGTGATAATGTACAAATTACAAAAAGTTTTTTTTCTTAAGGACACTTGACTCTCAACATTGCAAGACTGTCAGAATAATATATATACAAAAATGTGATATCTGTGATGTAAATGGGAACTTCTTAGCTTTGGCATCCATGCACTAATAATCACTTGCAGCAGCTCTGTACCTCCAAAAGAGAATGTTGAATGAAAAATACTTGTTCAAGTTTCTTAAGAAATATTCTTATTAGGAATACTCACCAGGAAAAAGAAAAATAATTAATAACCCTCAAACACCGGTTGAAAGTATTTATTTAACCTAAAAATCTCCATAAGTACATAACTCTGAGACTAATTCTAAGATGAGTACTAATGTTGAGTTGCATGATTCTGGCAGATATTTGTCAGTTAATTTGGCAGCGAAAGTAGTCCAGTGCAGATTTACAAGAAATGTGCACCATTTCATTGCTGACACTTAGCATTTATGAAAAAGATTTTCATTTCATACTTTTTATTTTTTCATTCTGAAGCTTCCTTTTTTATTATAACCAAGTTCACATTGCCACTGCTTTCTGAGTTTTTCATTCAGTGTTAGGTAATATCTTGGTATTTTACTAATCTGTCATTTTGTTTCTTTTTAAGTTCTGTGGTCTATTCTGCTAAAGAAGTAGAACTGATTTTTTGGCATGCATTGTATTCAGAGCATCCTTGTGGAAATGGCTGTAATTATAATAAAGTCTCACCATCTTCTGTCACCACTAAGCAACCCTACACTAGCTCAATTTAAGAGTCAGCTGTAACAAATATTATTGCAATTGTGATAGGCCACTATGCTGTGTAAATAGAGATTAAGAAGAAACATAGACAGATTTTATAGTTCTGAGAGTTGTATTGTGAAAGTCCTAGAAGCATGCTTTGTTAACCAGACTTGCAGTACGATATATGACATTATGAATGAATGTACTGACACAGGAGTATTACATTTAAATGCAATTATAAGTACAATTGAATAAACTCACCTTTATTGTGCAGGACTTTTTTAACAGCTCTAGTTTAATGAATGTGTTCTTGTATTTACAAAGAACAGGCAGAACAGTATAATATTGGAAAACAAAGTGTTATTTCAGTTTGTTCTTCTTTAGGGAATTTTGCTGAAACATGTTTGTGATTCCATTCCTATTAGATAAGTAATAGCTCTTAGATGATAATAGTTAATTGATATAAAGGAAAACACCACTATATGTTTGTATCATTTTTAGTTTCCTTTATCAATGTCTTATGGTTTTTAGAGTGTGGGTCTTTCACCTCCTTGATTAAGTTTATTCCTAGGTATTTTATTCTTTTTGTTGCAATTTTGAATGGGATTGCTTTCTTATTTTCTCTTTCTGATAGTTCACTATTAGTGTGTAGAAAAGCAACAGAAGTCTGTATATTGACCATGTATCCTGAAACTCTACTGAATTCACTTGCTGGTTCTAATACTCTTTTTATGAATATTTCAGGGTCGTCAATATATAGTATCATGTCATCTGCAAATAGTGACAGTTTTACTTCTTTCCTTCTAATTTGAATGCTTCTTTTTCTCTTTTCTTGTCTAATTTCTATATCTAGGACTTTCAATACTTTATCAAATAGTGATGGTGAGAGCTGACATCCTTGACTTGTTTTGGATTTTGGAGAAAAAGCTTTCAGTTTTTCACCACTGAATATGGTGTTTACTGTGGGTTTTAGAAGTGAAAAAAATTACAGTGCAAACATTGTGGAGAAGCACTCCCGTGCCAACATAATGCTAATAAAATACTCTACAAAAGTAAAAAGCACATCAACAGCATCTTCATTTTCAAGAATTAGGAGGGAGAACAGCAGGGCGGTAGGTGATAAATGGGTCACCAGGTAGAAAAAAAAAAGAGTCAGTGAGTCAACATAAATAAGATATTCTAAAAACAAATGAAATAACAACTGTTAAATAAAATTCACTAAGTTATAGGTAATGAAATAAGCACTTAAGAACTTAATATAGGTTTAGTATAGAGGCATTAAGAGATTCAAAATGACCCTGTAAGGTAGGAACAGTGAAACCGACTTCAACAAGATGAATGCAATACAGATAAATAAAAGATCTATGTCTATATTCACAAATCAGTTATACACAGTGCTATTTTCTTTCTTAACCTACCCCAGGAATATAAAGGGTATATCTGCTGAGTACCAGCTTTTGAAGTAAATTTGGGAAAGTAAAATAGCATTATATTATCAGAATGTGGACTTTTCATGATGACAGTGGGAAACAATTGAATTTTCTGGAAAAAGTCTGTTATCCATAGTGTTGTTTTCTTTCAGTAACAAGGTTACTGAAAGGTTAATCAAATTGAGGAGAAAGTGAAAGATGTCCCTAATGAAGTCTTGAAGGGAGCAGTTATTAAATGGGTAAGAAGGAAAAGAATATTTTTCATATAAGGAATCTTCATATGGGTATTGAAAGAGAGACTTGTCAAAGATTATGCCAACATTTTCAACCTAAAAATGGCACCAGCAAATATAAGAATGCTGGGAGAAGGAGGTGGTTTGGGGAGCAAGATAAGTTGATGTAAATATATTTGCCTGGAGTTGTCCCAGTGGAATTTGCCATGAGAGGGTACACAAGGCAGAAACATAAATGAGAGATGATTGACTTTGAAATGCTGTTTAGGAACAGAGAAGATGATGGAAGTAACTTATTCCAAAGAAAATGAATTTAAAAAGAAAAAAGAATAGAAAGGAAGGAACTGAAAGCTAAATTCACGTCCTGCAAGGAGGTAGAAAAAATTGCAGAAGGAAATACAGGATTGATAGTCTAGAAAGAGGTCAACTAGCAGCATGGGCTCATGAGTTCACTGAATGGATTGTTCTTTAAGTCATAATTAGTTTAGTTTTTATCCTATTAAGAATGTGTATTTCATTTTAATTTTGCTGATAACTTGTAATAGGTCACATTTTGGAGGTCAGTTACATTATTAACAAATATTTAATAAACTGTTCTCTCATTTCTTTTACTCTCCTCTATCAAGTGTTAGTTGCTTTACTAATTGACAATAAAAGTATTGACATATACACTCACAAAGAGTCAACACGACTGAGTGACTAACACACACACACTACTGTTTGTAAAATAGCTAGCTAGTGGGAAGCTACTGTTTTAGCACAGAGAGCTCATCTTGGTGCTTTGTGACAGCCTGGAGAGGTGGAATGGTGGGGATGGAAGGGAGGCTCAAAAGGGAGTCGAGATATGTAAATTTATGGCTGATTCATGTTGTTCTGCAGCAGAAACCAACACAACATTATAAAGCAGTTATCCTACAATTAAAAATAAATTTGAAAAAAAAAAAACTAATGCTATAGGAGAAATGTGGGGGAAGTATCTGAGTGTTTATCCTGATTAATGTGTTTCTGATGTTCTGAGCAGAAAAACGAAGTATCAACTACAATTACCATATTTCGGTGAATGGACACTCTTCTGGCAACCCCAAACTCATGTTTAGAAGCAATTTATTTAGAGAATGCTGGTAGTCTCCTTCACTTTATAGTGTAAAATCCAAGAAAGTATATTTAAATAAGAAAGAAGAAGGTTTTTTTTTTTTTTAACATACTTTGGTGGGGAAAGTAGGGCATCAGCAGAGTTCCCCACAGTTACATTATATAAATATGACTTTACCATATGTAGTACCCTAACATTTAAATGAAACTAGTAACAACCACCAAATGTGTCATTGAAGTAACAAAAACATCAAGTACCTACTTAACAGTGTTCCTCCTCATCATGACCTTGTTAGACTGTTCAAACATCTACAGAATTCACCATGTTTCTTTAAATAGATTAGGATCTAACTTATGAATTATCTATTTCCATAATTATAGTGGCTTATAAAATAATCCTCAGACACCATATTTATAGTACAAAGACTAGTTTTGTGTATATCCAAATGTTTTTTTTTTTTCAGTTGACTTAGGAATATTCCCATTGTGTGAATCAGTATTAGTAGTAGGAAAAAAGACAAAGCTTCATCTTATAATAAATTTCATCTCAACATTTTCACCTTGCAAATTACTCCATTGAAAATGTGTTTGGAAATTGCCAGTAAACACTTTTTAACATGTGTAACCTATGCAGTGAATATATCACTGGAAGTTGCCAATTATAAATATCCCACATGTAACATAGCTTTAAATCATTATGTACATGACTTTTATATCAACAGATCATAATAAAAATTGGAAATGAAGATAAGAGGCAATCAGACTACTTTGTGAGAATACAAGTTAAATATCCTATCCAGATGTTACTAAAGTGTTATTTAATCTATTTCAAGTTCTCTTCTATGCACCTGTTAGCACAGATAACATAATATCTACTCAAAATTAGTCGAGTCACTATATTTAGTAACAAACAAACCTGCTATCAGTTAATGTCTAATTTGAAATCATTTTAATTTAAACACATAAATCAGAAAAGATGACTCAGGGCAACACTTTATCATTAGTACTCTTAATCAGAGAGTTTCTTTTAATTTCTATGTATAGTAGCAGCAGATTTTATTTTTTTGAAACCCTAGCCTTTTAAAGTAATCAAAGGCATTCTTGTTTCTTCATATCACAAATTATTAAAAAAATATATAAGTGTAATTAGCTGAAGCAAGTTCTCTTCTTTCCTGTTTTTTCCTTTTCCATGTTACCATCTTGAATGAGAAGAAATAGCATTTATGAGGGAGAAAGAAGGATGAGGGTTGGCATTGTAATTCCTTTTCTTCCCTTTATTTCCAGGGCATCTCCTTGCTTAAGCAGAGATACCATTTAGGCTTCCAACTAATATTTTGTTTAATAAAGATCTTCTGTTATTTAATAAAAGGAGAGAAAAACAGATTAAAAACTTCAGTTCTTGTACATTTGATAAAGGTGTGCTCTGTCAGGTTTTTAAGCTGCATTTATTTGTCTCAGTACATTAGCACTGTCGGTCAAACTGCAGATGAATGGTATTCTTTCCCCTTTCTTGAGAAGATGTTTGATGGCATGCAAAATTTCATTTGTTATTTATGTTCTACAAGTATAATGTTAAAAAGTACTTGATTTGTGCTGCTGCTCTGAAATCCTCTGGCTTTGAAACATGTCATGAAAAATAATTGTAAACTCCCATTCCCTACAAATAATGAATTCACAGCTGCACACTATAAGTTCTTTATTAAGAGGCAGAGGTCAATAACTTCTGGTTAAATAGGCAAATAATTATGTGAAACAGACAGTAAATGCATTTTGCTGACTTTTCCCCAAGTTAATTTATGCTAGTTGAATTTATATGCAGTGAACTATGTATTTGTATCTGTTAATATAATAAAATAAAGCAAGCAAAAACATTGTAGAACTGGAAATCAGTGGCCAGTAAAACTTGTACTCACTTCCATGAGAACACGTCATTTCAACCTTGTCTAAAGACTTCTTAATTGAATCCATCAGTTCTAAATCCTGAAACAATTCAAAATGTAAAACAATCTTTGAAGAAAGATAAATCACTTTCTTTCAATATTCACCAGTATTGGATCTCTTTCTCAATTATTACATACCAAGGAACAGCGTTGTCCTGAGGGCAGTGCAGCAGTCACCTGGTAGATGGACTAGTGAGATTAGGAAGAAGATGATAGGAGGTATGGGGAGTATGAGAGAAATAAAGTACTTCCTGGAAAAGTGCCGCGGAAATAACTTGGATCTCTAAAACATAAGTAATGAATAGAATTTTCATTTTAAAAGTATAATTTAGTGTTAAGCACCTGAAAGCAATCACCAGATTTTTCTTCTTTGAAAGCCTCTTTCAGAGATTTGTTATAATTTTTTCCTTCAAAATATACTGATTAAGTTAAATGATGTGGTAGTCATGCTAAAAGAACTTTAATTAAGGTAAGATACAAATAATGTCTAAATTTCTACTAGGAGCAAAGGTGCTCAATTGTATATTAATCACAAGCTAGCTTCCTGACAGTATGGATGAATCTGGTTGTGACTTTAAACAAAAATATATATCTCATTGAAATGGCTAAGCTGTTGTGTCTTCCACTTGCACCACATTCTTTCTGGAGCTGACTGCTCCATTTACAAGGAGGATGGCTAAGGTGATTGTAATGTGTACACAAAGAACTCTATTAATCATTACCCCAGAACAAGAGGCATAAACTGGGTCTATCCTGGAAAGCCTAAAGATGAAGAAACATAGAGGAATCTTTTTTCAGTCAAAGTTTCACAAATAATTATTAATTTGGTGTTCATATATATGTACTATTTTATTTGATGGTGTGGACCTAAATTATATTTAATGGAGCCAAGTTTTTGTTCTATTTAATTTGGCGCTTTTTTTTTTTCCTTCAAAATTAAGAGTCAATCAGTTTCTGTGAGGTTACCATCCAACATACACCAGCTGTTAAAGCAGAGTTGCATATGGCTGTGAGACATTACAACTCTAGAAGCAGCAATTATGGCTTATGTTCAGAAATTTTTCATATACCTTTCATTATTTTTCTAGCCATGTGTATACATGCTGCTAACTACCTTCTCTACACTATAGTGTTGTTAAATGTTCCTGTCTGGAATAGGAAGTTATTAAAGTTTCTATGAAGTGAAGTGAAGTCACTCAGTCGTGTCCGACTCTTTGCGACCCCGTGGACTGTAGCCCACCAGGCTCCTCCATCCATGGGATTCTCCAGGCAAGAAAACTGGAGTTGATTGCCATTTCCTTCTCCAAAAGTTTCTATAGAGATATATTAATAAAAACTGAGTAAATTGTCTGTTCATTCTTTTCAAACTGACCATATAAGTTAGCAGTAACCATTTGAAAGAAGAATTGATATTGAGAAAAGAGAATTCTGTAGGAATAATAATTTCTATGTGTAAATAAAACTTGAACTTTATTTTCTGGAAAATGTGATGTTTCTAGCAATAAAAATAAATAATAACAGCATTTTAAAATATGTAGCTGCCAGAGGACTTTGTACCATTGGTAAAAATGCTACTAGAGATAAAATAAGAAACTGAAAACTGTGTAAGATTATAACTGTTTGGGAATACTTCTTCAGTGGCCCCTAACTAAAAATTATAGTATGATTTTGATAATATGCCAACAGTATCATTTTTCACACAAATTAATACACATTAAATGTGTTTAAAAGAAATTTATATTTTAGGTGATACTTAGAATTAAATATTATATGTAAAGGTTTTGGACTAACTGGAATTCTATTAAACAGCAAATTAAAATATGCAGCAAAAATAGTCAAGGTTTTTTATTACTGTAATAATCCTCTACTTTGTAGAACTTAACAGCTATCTATTTGCTGAAGGAATATTTTCATTTTCATTAAACACTCTAAGATGGAAATTAAGAATTTATATATATTTAACTTATTCAATTAAGACAGCATTTTAAAATTTTTAAAATCATATGTGCACTTGCTTAAATTTTTCCCAATAATTGGTTTAGTTCATTAATATGATTTAGTCACTACTCTGATGACTGAGGCAAAGATGTGCACAGTCTAGTGGGTGGCAGGTGGTTTCAGCGACGTGGTAAGTCCTATGGAAGCTGTGAACAAGGTACCCTGATGCCACAAAGAAAGGAGCAATCAGCTTCCCAGGAAGGATCCTGCAAGCTGAACTGAAAAGGCTGCTGACACTTAAAGTTCAAGGAACAGCCTGCCAAGTGGGAAAGGGAGATAACATGGTCGCTCAAGAATTGTAAAGCGCAGATCCATTGTGGGGAATATTGACAGCAAGTGCAGGAAGGTGAGAAAATGTGAAGGATTTCTTGTATACTCTGTTGAGAGAGTAGGATTTTATTTTATCGGTGATGGGGAGTCTTAGCCATTTTTAACTAAAGAAATCCTGTAGGCATGGAGAAGTTGGAGATGTACTTCCAAAGAGGAACAGAGAATAAAATGATCACTAAAAACCTGGAAATTCAAAACTGAATGACTTTATTATTTGGGACCTTCATAATATTTATTCTATTAAAAACAATTCTGAAACATTCTAGTAAGCTTTTGATTTTTGTATTTCTATGGTAGATCTATTTTGATGTCACTATCTAAAAAGCTTAGAATAGACCATACATGAGACAGTCATTAAATGATACTTAAATTTAACAAAATTGCCTGACAATCCCCAACAAGTTTATTGATTCTGGCTAAGCTTGCCAACTCTGTACTCTCAGGAAAAGCTGCCACAAGGTAGATGCAGGTTGTTCTGAGTACATGAAATTAATGATAATATACTATCATTTTGTGAATAAAAATCTGAATATATCTTCTAGCAAAATTAACTTGTCAGTGGATGAACTTGTAGGCTGTGGCTAAAGAAAAGTCAACTTCTATTTCAGACAATAAATAAGCCATATATAGAAATAATAATAAATACTGAAATGTTTTAAATTTTTCCTTTGGTTATGCGAACGTATCATTAGAATTTATCTTGTCTGTCACCAATTCAAATTCTATTCATGAATGCTTGTTTCCCTTTCTCTGACCCCAGACTATCTACAGTTATCTGTGAAATGCATTTCTAAATTTCCATCTAGAGGTAGATGTGTTTACTAGTTCACGAGTTTAATTGCAAAGGTTGTGGACTTTCAGGAATAAATGCAGGCTGTCCTTCCTCGCTCAATCCTCTCGCGCATTCATTGCCAATTGCTCCAGCAGATAGGAGTAGTGCTGCCCTCTTCCTGTCTTTGTGGGAGCAGGTCAGTCATTTACATGATCTTGATGAAGGTCTGATATATCAAGTTAATAAAAGCAGGAAGCAATTAAAATGTCTTCAGGGAAGAAAGAACCCATATATCAACAAAACAACAATTTAGACTACATAACTACTGTCAGTAAATCTGAAAGCAACATTTATGGGAATGAGAAGAAATTACTGGAATTAGCGGACTGTGGTTCCAGACTTGGTTTTGCTGCTAAGTAGGCAGTGTAGTTTTGAGAAAACCTATTTAGTAGTGGATTATTTCAATTTTCTCAGCCTCAAAATGAGAGTATTTTGTCTGGTTATTTCCAATGGATCATCAGTTTCCTAAAGTATGTCTTAGTGTATCAGGACTCCTTTCTCAGCATTAGGGGCTCTGTGGGTCCAGCACTAGTAGGACACGAGAACAGAATTTTAGGAAATTTGATACTTTAATGCTCAGTTGTGCAAGTAGAAACTGTCAGGCACCTGTCCTTTCTGTCTCAAAAGGAGGTATATTTTGAACAGACATACAGGTTAAATTGAAAACTTTT
The DNA here is from genome assembly GCF_910594005.1 of Cervus elaphus. Taxonomy (NCBI): domain Eukaryota; kingdom Metazoa; phylum Chordata; class Mammalia; order Artiodactyla; family Cervidae; genus Cervus; species Cervus elaphus. The sequence continues at coordinate 50,748,373 of NC_057832.1, forward strand.
CACCTTGTCACATTTCACACTTGTCCCCTGCCGCTTTGACCGCTCCTCCTCCATCAGAATCAAGGATACCACTATGATTTTGCCTTTAATTCATAGATGTTTATTATGAGACATCTTCCACCTGTTGACTTTTTGTGAGCCAGTAACATTCAGCTGGCATTTTGGAGTCTGCTCCAACATCCATTAAAGAGGTCAACCTGCAAAGCAACACCCTTCATGCTTAAGACAGAGGAAAGTGTTCTAATGTAGGGCATTAAGGGAGGACAAGTTATCCCCAGGTGGAGTTGTTAAATACAGGGTGAAATGCAGGCTATCAGAATGTTTTAATGTCACTTAATCTGGAAAAGTCAGGGTAGATTTGATTTTAGATGCCATCAGCTAAAGGAGAAAATCCAGAATGGCAATCCCTGTTCAGATGGCTCTACAGTGCTTGATAATAAAATGAATATAGATAACTGAGAAGAAAGGGTTTGTAAAAGCAAGGATAGTACGCAATATAAGGATCTTAGATGTTAGAAAATCAAATTGTCAAAATGATTCCAAAAAAGGAATGTGTCATTCTCTGGTCAGAGCCTCTAAAAAGACAGAGGATATAATTTAAGATATAAGTCAAGTCTGAAATAAAGGGAGTTCTCTAGTGAGCTAAGGTTGAAAGGAAGGCGTGTATGTAATAGAAGGAAAGTATCCTCAAACAAGGCCATTGAGACTATTATTAATGGAATGAAGATGTGTGTGCAAAAAAAGCTGAAGATTTCAAAATAAACTAAGGGCAAGAAAAAAGATTTAAGACTATGTTTAGAGCATTATAGTTTCATTTTTTCAGGAAGATGGAATAATATTAACAAATGAACAAAGAAAGCAAAGTGTTTAACTTCTATTTTGCTACCAGTTTCTGAGTCAAATAGACTGATGTTTATACAGGAAAAAGCAGAACAAACATGGATGAGATGAAACTTTTTCTCTAGATTAGAGAGGAATAAGAGTTTCTTCCTGGGTGCTTTAAATATATGTCGTTCTCTAGTTCTAATACAATTCCACCAGAAAAATTACACCTTAACTTTATATATTACTTTGTGGTTTGTGAAGTGATTTCATATACTTAATTTCATTTGTTAGTTTAAATGACGCAATGTGGCTAAATGAGCATGCACATTATACTACTTTATAGAGATAAGTACTCAAAGAATGACATTTAAGTTCACATTTTTAGTAAATGAATGAACAGGGCTTAGTATTCAGAGAAAATAAATACAAGAAAAGGCATATGATTTGGAATTTTCAAAAGATAGATCTTCTAAACCATAACAGTAAGATTGATATCAGTGTTTTTCAAAAATCTAAACTAAATTATATTGTTCATGATGTGGAAGCATGTAAAAAAGGGAATGATCCTGTACTGTGCTTGGTTTCACTAACAGTAAAAGTTTCCAGGATAATTGCCTTTCCTTTTTGATTCAAAATGATTGGATATCTCTCTGAGTAATTAGCGTGCTTTCTCTCCCTTTGTAACTAAGTGGGAAATTGTGCTGGTCTTTATTTAGAATGGAGATTTGTGCCATACCACAGAACTCTATACTCCAGTTTGTCATCTCTCCATTTTTATCTGTAACTTAGATGGAAAGGGCTTCCTTGGTAGCTCAGCTGGTCAAGAATCCACCTACAATGCAGGAGACCCTGGTTTGATTCCTGGGTCAGGAAGGTCCTCTGGAGAAGGGAATGGCTACCCATGCCAGTGTTCTGGCCTGGAGAATTCCATGGACTGTATAGTCCATGGGGTCACAAAGAGTCAGACACGACTGAGTGACTTTCACTAGATGCAAAGATAGTGCCCAGACAGAAATAGCACTCCTCTGGATAGCAGAATGCAGACAATCCTTGCTTTGTACAGTTCCAATGTGCACAAATTTCATCTACGATGGCTTGGTTAAATAGCACTAGTAGCAACTGAAATTTCTGGTTACCACAACCTATGGACTGTGGCTAGCAGTATAAAGCACAAACTTTGCCAGTAGCTGTTCAGTCGTTTGGATTGGCCAGAAGTTCACAGCATCATGCAGAAAAACTCAAACTTTCTGGCCAACCCAATACACATCACTAAGTAAATAACAGTTGCATGTCTTGATCAGTGATCAGTTATATTACTTCTTTCAAAGTTTGTCAGTGATTGTTCACTCTACTTTTTATTTAAATTAAGCCCAGATAACGAAATATGTAGTTGTGTTGCCATCTGGTCTCCTAGTGACAAATACATGTGCCATTTTACAAAATGGATAATCTAATGTTGGAATTGTCCAACAAAGATGAAAGTGCACCAAATATATGAAAAATGATTGTGCTAGAAGTGAAAATTGAACCAACATACGTGGAGTTATAGGAGACATAGCTGACCATGGAAATGTTGACACTGCTGCTATTTGAAAGACTGTAGATATGCAGCCCAAGGAACTCAGTAAAGGGAAACATATAGACATAATTGAGGAAAGTGACAAAAAGGAGGACAGTGTCCCTGAAGAAGTGATGCTAACATAAACTTCATTTAAAAGGAACTCTCAGAGATAATTTGCCACATTGAAAGCACAAAAGATAAAATGTTGCTGGCTGATTCAAACTTACAATAATCTGTAAGATATAGTAAAGATACTCATTCAATATCATAAATAATGTAAGGAGAAGTTGGTAAGCACTATTCAGATTAAGATTTTTATCAACAACAACAACCGATAATTCTCAATGTTTCTAATGTTTTCAATTGCAGTATACTAAATATATATTCACTATCTTTCACATCTTTACACATTTATATATGTCAGTAATAGAGTTCTTAATGTTTTGACAAAGAATTTTAAAGGTCATGAGACAACTGTAGTTTTCTTCATTAAGATCACTTTTATAGAGGTTTACGATGCACAGTCAATTTTATAGTACTATGCTATCGTGCAAAAACTTCCTGTAATTTCAAAAGGCCTGAACTGTGCACCGATAAATTTTTTTTAATAGCATGTAAGACAGATAAGCATAAAGATATGTATTTAGACTCTTGGGTTGAGCACAAGTGTACTGTGAACAAACAGTGTGACATGTATGCTAAGAAAAGTGAAAAGATTAGGGTTACTGTAACAGGCCTCAAGTAGTTTTTCCATTACCAACTGCACTTTTCAGGCAAGCCCAGCAGCTTAATGTTCAGTTCTGGGCCCCACATTTAAATAAGTCTTTGCCAGAAATATAAATCAATGGAGCAAAATAGAAAGCCCAGAGATAAATCCATGTACCTATGGACACCTTATCTTCGACAAAGGAGGCAAGGATATACAATGGAAGAAAGACAACCTCTTTAACAAGTGGTGCTGGGAAAACTGGTCAACCACTTGTAAAAGAATGAAACTAGAACACTTTCTAGCACCATACACAAAAATAAACTCAAAATGGATTAAAGATCTAAATGTAAGACCAGAAACTATAACACTCCTAGAGAGAACATAGGCAAAACACTCTCTGACAAAATCACAGCAGGATCCTCTATGACCCACCTCCCAGAATATTGGAAATAAAAGCAAAAATAAACAAATGGGATCTAATGAAACTTAAAAACTTTTGCACAAAAAAGGAAACTATAAGCAAGGTGAAAAGACAGCCTTCAGATTGGGAGAAAATAATAGCAAATGAAGCAACAGACAAAGGATTAATCTCAAAAATATACAAGCAACTCCTGCAGCTCAATTCCAGAAAAATAAATGACCCAATCAAAAAATGGGCCAAAGAACTAAACAGACATTTCTCCAAAGAAGACATACAGATGGCTAACAAACACATGAAAAGATGCTCAACATCACTCATTATCAGAGAAATGCAAATCAAAATCACTATGAGGTACCATTACACGCCAGTCAGGATGGCTGCTATCCAAAAGTCTACAAGCAATAAATACTGGAGAGGGTATGGAGAAAAGGGAACCCTCTTACACTGTTAGTGGGAATGCAAACTAGTACAGCCACTGTGGAGAACAGTGCAGAGTTTCCGTAAAAAACTGGAAATAGAACTGCCATATGACCCAGCAATCCCACTCCTGGGCATACACACCGAGGAAACCAGATCTGAAAGAGACACATGCACCCCAATGTTCATCGCAGCACTGTTTATAATAGCCAGGACATGGAAGCAACCTAGATGCCCATCAGCAGACGAGTGGATAAGGAAGCTGTGGTACATATACACTATGGAATATTACTCAGCCATTAAAAAGAATTCATTTGAATCAGTTCTAATGAGATGGATGAAACTGGAGCCCATTATACAGAGTGAAGTAAGCCAGAAAGATAAAGACCATTACAGTACACTAACACATATATATGGAATTTAGAAAGATGGTAACGATAACCCTATATGCAAAACAGAAAAAGAGACACAGATGTACAGAACAGACTTTTAGACTCTGGGAGAAGGCGAGGGTGGGATGTTCTGAGAGAAATGCATTGAAACAAGTATACTATCAAGGGTGAAACAGATCACCAGCCCAGGTTGGATGCATGAGACAAGTGCTCAGGGCTGGTGCACTGGGAAGACCCAGAGGGATGGGGTGGGGAGGGGGGATCGGGATTTACACATGTAAATCCATGGCTGATTCATATCAATGTATGGCAAAAACCACTACAATGTAAAAATAAATAAATAAGTCTTTGCAAGGAAGGAAAACTCCTTTGTATTAATTATAGTTGAAGAGACTGGGGAGATAGGGTGTACCTAATTAAAATTACTGATACAAAGGAAGTGGGAATTCATTTAGCCTTTGGAATGCCAGAGGGCACACCAGGAAGCTAACAGGGCATTATTCAAAGAGACAGAATTTCACATTGTTAAAGAGTTCTTTTTCATATTGTGTTACTCCAGAATGGAATCAGAGCAATTCAATCATATTGTTATGCTATTGAGATTAAAAAAAATAATAATAATAACTATCTGCTAACAGGGATGTCTTTCAGAGATTTATGATGGAGGTAATCCCTAAAGCCCCTTTAAACTGTAAAAGGATATAATTCTAGAATTGGGGTTACTATAATCCATAATGGTGGATTGTGGTTACTATAAATAACTCTATGTGCTGCTTATTAAAAGTATTCCTGAGGTAGCATGGGATATTGGCAAGAAAAACAGATTTTATGTCAGAAACACCAGAGTTTAAAATCCCTGTTCAGATAACTATGTATCCTTATGTGAGTTATTATCCCCAGTTTCTCTTTTTTTCTTCCATAAAATATAAATAATACCTACTTGCACTTGCTTTCTGAGGTTTTATAAGTAATACACCTTCCTGCTGTTTGTAAATCTTAACTGTTATTGTTTTGAAAAAAGAAAATCAGCAGTACAGGTGAATATGGAGGATAGAAGAATTTTTAAATACCAGAAATAATATTTTTTTTCTTTTCCGTACTACCAAAATGTTTATTTCTTTAGTAAATGTGAGATATACATGATACACATTAATAATATCTTTATGAGTGAAAGGTGCAAAACATACTGGCAGAAGCATGATAACTAGTCAATAGAGCACATTTAGAATAAGTCACAATTAAATTAGAATGAACAAAACATTCCAAGACAAATTTAAAATAGTAAGATTTAGACATTGTTAAATCAAAACTACAGCAACGGAAAACTATTGAGTTTATGATGAGACTTTAAAATTAGTTCTAAATCAAAATATTTTTTATTTTGACCCTCTTGTTTTTAGTTTTTTTAAAAATATATATGATAGAAAAAACATGATAATTACAGTAAGGTCACTATTCTCACAAAATTTTAAATAAAATAATTCACTGAAAGTTAAATGGTAAAATCTATATGAAAAATAAAGTGGCCATCAGACAAAACTTGATGAGAATACTGATATATATACTGAAAGTATGTATTAATCAAAACTGGGAGTTCAGGAAGAAAATTAAAGTAGAAAACCTAGAAATTTTGCAACTAGGCATTTCTATCAGGTAAACTTCCCTATTGTGGAGATGGGTACATCGGTTTATCAAAACTAGAAGCCATCCTTAGTTTCAGTAATATATTGAAATTCTCTTGTTCTGAATCAGAGCTAACCAAACATTTATCCCATGTTAAAACCGTGAAAATGTCTGCTTATCATAGATATCATAGGAAGCAATCCATAGTCGCAACAATCAGAGAAGAAAAAGAAACAAAAGAAATACAAATTGGAAAGGAAGAAGTAAAACTGTTACTGTTTGAAGATGATATGATACTAAACACAGAAAGTCCTAAAGATGCTACCAGAAAACTACTTCAGTTCATTTCAGTTCAGTCGAACTGTGGAAAATTCTGAAAGAGATGGGAATACCAGACCATCTGACCTGCCTGTTGAGAAACCTATATGCAGGTCAGGAAGCAACTAGAACTGGACATGGAAAAACAGACTGGTTCCAAATAGGAAAAGGAGTATGTCAAGGCTGTATATTGTCACCCTGCCTATTTAACTTATATGCAGAGTACATCATGAGAAATGCTGGGCTGGAAGAAGCAAAAGCTGGAATCAAGATTGCTGAGAGAAATATCAATAACCTCAGATGTGTAGATGACACCACCCTTATGGCAGGAAGTGAAGAGGAACTAAAAAGCCTCTTGATGAAAGTGAAAGAAGAGAGTGAAAAAGTTGGCTTAAAGCTCAACATTCAGAAAACTAAGATCATGGCTTCTGGTCCCATCCCTTCATGGGAAATAGATGGGGAAACAGTGGAAACAGTGGCTGACTTTATTTTTCTGGGCTCCAAAATCACTGCAGATGGTGATTGCAGCCATGAAATTAAAAGACGCTTACTCCTTGGAATGAAAGTTATGACCAACTTAGATAGCATGTTGAAGAACAGAGACTTTACTTTGCCAACAAAGGTCCGTCTAGTCAAGGCTATGGTTTTTCCAGTGGTCATGTATGGATGTGAGAAACTACTGGAACTTAATGAATTTGGTCAAATTGCAGGATAGAAAATTAATATAGAGAAAGCTGTTGTATTTCTATACACGAACAATGAACTGTCAAAAAGAGAAATTAAGGAAACAGTTTCATTTACTATCACCTAGAAAAGAATAAAAAGCCTGGGAATAAGCTTACCCAATGTAGTAAAAGTCATACTAGGGAAACTCTGATTTTCTACATCAGTCTTTGTGAGCTTGAAAGGATGAGGCTGTCCTTAAGAAACAGAACTCTAAGTATACTAACAAAATTAAGTTTAATTTTGCAAAGATGACAGCCAAACCTTGCACTATGTTAGGATCATCAATGTAATGCCCATTCCATGGTATTGCATGTGTGTGTGTGTTAGTGGCTCAGTCAGTCAGTCAGTCAGTTCAGTTGCTCAGTCGTGTCCAATTCTTTACGACCCCATGAACCTCAGCATGCCAGGCCTCCCTGTCCATCACCAACTTCTGGAGCTTGCTCAAACTCATGTCCATCCAGTCGGTGATGCCATCCAATCATCTCATCCTCTTTCGTCCCCTTCTCCTCCTGCCTTCAATCTTTCCTAGCATCAGGGTCTTTTCCAATGAGCCTGTTCTTCACATCAGAGGACCAAAGTACTGGAGTTTCAGCTTCTAGCATCAGTCCTTCCAATAAATATTCAGGACTGATTTCCTTTAGGATTGACTGGTTTGATCTCCTTGCTGTCCAAGGGACTCTCAAGAGTCTTTGCCAACACCACAGTTCAAAAATATCAGTTCTTTGGCATTCACCTTTCTTTATAGTCTAACTCTCACATCCATACATGACTGCTGGAAAAACCATAGCTTTGACTAGATGCACCTTTGCCAGCACAGTAATGTGTCTGCTTTTTAATATGCTGTCTAGGTTGGTAGTAGCTTTTCTTCCAAGGAGCAAGCGTCTGTTAATTTCATGGCTGAAGTCACCATCTGCAGTGATTTTGGAGCCCAAGAAAATAAAGTCTGTCACTGTTTCCATTGTTTCCCCATCGATTTGCCATGAAGTGATGGGACCAGATGCCATGAGCTTAGTTTTCTGAATGTTGAGTTTTAAGCCAACTTTTGCACTCTCCTCTTTCACTTTCATGAAGAGGCTTTTCAGTTCCTCTTAGCTTTCTTTCATAAGGGTGATGTCATCTGCATATCTGAGGTTATTAATATTTCTCCTGGCAATCTTGATTCCAGTTTGTGCTTCATCCATCCCAGCATTTCGCATGATGTACTCTGTTGGTAGCTCAGTCGTGTCCAACTCTTAGCTACTCCACTGATTATAACTTGCCAGTTTCCTCTGTCCATGGGATTCTCATGGCAAGAATACTGGAGTGGGTTGCCATGCCCTTCTCCAGGGGATCTTCCCGCCCCAGGAATGGAACCCAGGTCTCCCACATTGCAGGCAGATTGTTTTCCTTTTGAGTTCCTCAGGTATTTCATGGGAATCTTCAAATCTTTTTCTGGCCACTTGCTGATCTTGGGACTTGCTCAATTTCTTTGAAATATCTGACTCACGTTAGATATTTTCTTCCCATAAAATTCTACAGTTTAAATTAAGTAATTTATAATATCCTCAGAAGAAATAGAAAACTCAAGTTTTATTTTCAAAAGGTTTAAACCACAGGATTATAATCTGTGGGTATAAACCACAACCATAACTAACCACAATATATTTTCATAGTAGGAAATAATGGCTAATACAATTAGTACTATACAGTTTAATTATGAAAGTGCTAAGAGGGCACCCATTTACAGAGCTGTCAAAGATTGGATGGTCAATTACACAAGAATTTCCAGATGTAGAGGGTGATGGTTTAGGCCTGACTCATTATTACAAAATGCACTGCAGGAGGAAGATATAAGGAAGGAATTATTAAATAGAATATTCATAAGAATTTCCATATAAATTCCCACAAATTACTCTTTTTTTTCCTGCCAGTTTTGTTTCATGTATTTTTTTTCTTTTTCTTTTTTTCATTTATTTATATTAGTTGGAGGCTAATTACTTTACAGTATTGTAGTGGTTTTTGCCATACATTGATATGAATCAGCCATTAAAAAGAATACATTTGAATCAGTTCTAATGAGGTGGGTGAAACTGGAACCCAGTATACAGAGTGAAGTAAGCCAGAAAGAAAAACACCAATACAGTATACTAACACATATACATGGAATTTAGAAAGATGGTAGTGATAACCCTATATGCAAGACAGAAAAAGAGTCACAGATGTATAGAACAGACTTTTGGACTCTGTGGGAGAAGGCGAGGGTGGGATGATCTGAGAGAATAGCATTGAAACAAGTATATTATCAATTGTGAAACAGATTGCCAGTTCAGGTTTGATGCATGAGACAAGTGCTCAGGGCTGGTGCACTAGGATGACCCAGAGGGATGGGATGGGGAGGGAGGTGGGAGGGGGGTTCAGGATGGGGAACACATGTAAATCCACAAATCACTCTTAAAGATTATGATCCAGAGGTGTATTAGTTTTCTACTGCTGCCATAACAAATTATCACATTTTTAGTGGTTTACAATGGCACAAATTTATTATTATCTCACAGTTCTATAAATGAGAGATCTGATTCTTCACCTGGTTTTTCTGCTTAGGTTATCACAAGAACGGGATCTTATCTGTGTTGCTCTGTTGGAAATCCACTTTCAGACTCATTTAGGTTTCTGGCGGAACTCATTTCCTTGTGTCTGTAGAATCAAGTGTCTGTTTCCTTGCTGCCTGTTAACTGGAGGTTATCCTCAGAGTCTAGATGTCTCATTTCCTGATTCTTGGCTTCTTCCCTTAAGTGCCAGCAGTGGAATTTCCAGTCCTTCTCCTGCTTCTTATCTCCTTAAGCTTACATCCTGCTTCAACTTTCTGGCCCTTACCTGAAAAAGTTATTTGATTATGTGGTTAGATTGCACCCACCTGGATAATCTTCCTATTTTAGGATCTGCAACCTTAATTACATCTGCAGAGCCCCTTTGCCATGAAATGCAACATACTCATGGGTTTCATAAATCAGGACATGGGCATTTGTGAGGAGCTATTGTTCAGTTTTTGCTTCCCTTGTGGCTCAGCTGGTAAAGAACTCACCTGCAATGCAGGAGACCTGGGTTCAATCCCTGGGTTGGGAAGATCCCCTGGAGAAGGGAAAGGCTACCCACTCCAGTATTCTGGCCTAGAGAATTCCGTGGATTATATAGTTCATAGGGTTGCAAAGAGTCAGACACAACTGAGCAACTTTCACTTTCACTTCATTATTCAGTTTACCAAAGTAAATGACTATGATTTTACACTTTTATAAATGCTGGTATAAAGCCATAAAATGTGGAAACTAAATACTCAAACATGCTAGAAGATATACTGATGGTAGAAGATATACTGATTCAGTCTTAGGTGAAAGAGCAGAATATGAAATTGGAAGATAAAAAATATCAGACATGACATGGGACCAACAAATAAAAAGTAGAACTAAGCACAAGTACTGATATTTCTTTCTTAAGCACTTGGAAAACACTTTAATTTATTTAGGATGTATTTTCACCTGGTTAAGAAAAGCACTTTACATAGTTCAATGTGTGGCAATAAATCTTTTCACACTTATATTTGACTCAGTTTGGCATTGTTTCCTCTGAAACACTGTTGGGATTGTTCCTGTTTATAAAATTCTAAATAGAAATTGTTTCCACTCAACAGTATGATTTGACTGAGTTGACTTTAAGTACTTTTTTTGTAATAATAACAGTATGTTACTCTTTATGATTCAATTTCTAATCTTTTAAAATTTGTTTTTAAATTTACATAAAATTCACTCTTTTTTGTGGAAAGTTATATAAATATGACAAATGCATAGAGTTATGTAACCACCATGACAATCATGATAAAGAACTATTTCATCACTAACCCCACCAAAACCTCATGATTCTAATTTGCAATCAAATTTTTCCCCGAATCCTAACCCCTGGCGACCACTGATCTGTCCTTTATCCTCATAGTTCTTTTGTTTCCAGAAAGTCATATAAGTGTAATTACATAGTGTGTGGCTTATTGAGTCTAGTTTCTTTCATTAATCATAACACATTTGGGATATATCCAAGTTGCTGAATTTCAGCAGTTTTTTCTTGTTTATAATTCCTAAACTTTTGACTGACATTGGTTCTGAATTAAAATCTAAATATTTTTCATAATTAAATTACACACAGTGATTTCCTTTCACTAGCACATTCAGTAGCTCAGTTGGTAAAGAATCCACCTGCAATGCAGGAAACCCTGGTTCGATTCCTGGGTCAGGAGATCCCCTGGAGAAGGGATAGGCTACCCATTCCAGTATTCTTGGGCTTCCCTTGTGGCTCAGCTGGTAAAGAATCCGCCTGCAATGTGGGAGACCTGGGTTTGATCCCAGGGTTGGGACGATCCCCTGGAGAAGGGAAAGGCTACCCACTCCAGTATTCTGGCCTGGAGAATTCCATGGACCGTATAGTCCATGGTGTCGCAAAGAGTCAGGCACGACTGAGCGACTTTCCCTTTCAGCACATTCAAGAATTGTTCTTGTCATAATGCTAAAATTCTGGGGTTTGTTTTTAGTTTTTTCTCCTTGTAAATTTTTGTGTGAGTCATACACAAAACTTATTTTGAGGTAAATGTGGATTTATCAGTGTGTTTGATTAGCCTGTTATTATATTGAAAATCTACTTAATGGAAGATTTTAATATTGAGAAGACAGGTGATCCCTGCATTATTTTGATGATAACTAGACTTACAGATATAGTTATATCTCAATAGTCTATTACAATGGAGATAAATGTTGTCACAGTCCAAAAAACAGTTAAGTTGGGTTTGATTTCTTACATATGAATTTTGCTCATGTGATAATTAACATTCTGCTTATGCTAACATTAAAGTCATTTTAAATACCTTAATATATAACTGCTATGGTAGGACAGAGGCAGCTGACAAGCAGGTAGAATGGTAGGAAGAAGCTAGTTTACATCTTATGCTTCTGTAGATACTTAGCAGAGTGGATAAGCCACATCCAGATAGTAGAGTTTTCAATAGGTGTGAACTTGTTCTCATTAGAATTCATGATTCCAAGCCCTATATAGTGCAAGTAAATAGCTACAGATTAGGGAGCTGAAATCTTGACCTTTCCCATCTCTTAAATATAAGCATCTCAGTCATAGCTCCATGCTTAAAAATAGACAGTTCCATAAGTCAGTTGTGCAGCTAAAAGAATCATTAATCTTTAAACAAGGGCTTGTTCACTCTGCACTCTGCTGTCTGCTGTTGTGTTCTTCATGTACTATGCCTCAGAGTGTGTTACTAAGCAGGGAAGTGTTTTGGATATGCGTGATGAATATGAAACTCACATAACTGCAGCAAAAGCAGTTTGTACTAAGTACTATTTGTTAAATCAGCAATCTGTCACCCATATTTGATGGTTGACATGAAGGAATCAGTTGGAGAGCAAAACATGTTATTTTTCAACAAGCATGAAGAGAATTTTCCAAAGAGGGTTATTTGCATAAATAAGTTTGTCCATGAATGAAAATCCTCCAGGGATTTAAAAAGGCACATGTCAGGATTTTGTGGTATAGGATAAAATTTAGGATGTTTAGCTGTGTTTACTGAAAAGGCATAGAAGCTGCTAGCATATATCAGGCAGTGTGGCTGGTGGGTTGAGGATTAGTACCGTTTGGAGAGATTGTCATTAACTTCATAAAAAATACAGAAGGGGGTTCTCTGTGAAGCTTCTCTGACTTCCTCTGATGACTGCTCTTTTCTTGTACACCACTTTTTTTTTTGTAGATTAATTAATTTATTTAATTGAAGGCTAATTACTATTCAATATTGTAGTAGCTTTTTGCCATACATTGACATGAATCAGCCATGGGTGTACATGTGCCCCCATCCTGAACCCCCTTCCCCTCTCCCTCCCCATCCCATCCATCAGGGTTGTCCCAGTGCACTGGCCCTGAGCACCCTGTCTCATGCATCGAGCCTGGACTGGTGATCTTTTTTGCATATGGTAATATACATGTCTCAATGCTATTTTCGTAGATTATCCCACCCTCCCCTTCTCCCACAGAGTCCAAAAGTCTGTTCTCTACATCTGTGTCTCTTTTGCTGTCCCACATATAGGGTCATCGTTACCATCTTGCTAAATTCCATATATATGCATTAGTATACTGTATTGGTGTTTTTCTTTCTGACTTACTTCACTCTGTATAATAGGCTCCAGTTTCATCCACCTCACTAGAACTGATTCAAATGCATTCTTTTTAATAGCTGAGTAGTATTCCATTGTGCATATGTACCATGGCTTTCTTATCCATTCATCTGCTGATGGACATCTAGGTTGCTTCCATGTCCTAGCCATTGTAAACAGTGCTGCAATGAACATTGAGGTACATGTCTCTTTCAATTCTGGTTTCCTCAGTGTGTATGCCCAGCAGTGGGATTGCTGGGTCATATGGCCGTTCTAATTCCAGTTTTTTAAGGAATCTCCACACTGTTCTCCATAGTGGCTGTACTAGTTTGCATTCCCACCAACAGTGTAATAGGGTTCCCATTTCTCTGCTCCCTCTCCAGCATGTATTATTTGTAGACTTTTTGATAGCAGCCATTCTGACTGGCCTGAGATGATACTTCATTGTGGTTTTTATTTGCATTTCTCTGATAATGAGTAATGTTGAGCATCTTTTCAAGTGTATGTTAGCTATCTGTGTATCTTCTTTGGAGAAATGTCTGTTTAGTTCTTTGGCCCATTTTTTGATTGGGTTGCTTATTTTTCTGGTATTGAGCTGCATGAGCTGCTTGTATATTTTTCAGATTAATTCTTTGTCAGTTGCTTCGTTTGCTATTATTTTCTTCCATTCCTAAGGCTGTCTTTTCACCTTGTTTATAGTTTCCTTTGTTGTGCAAAAGTTTTGAAGTTTAATTAGGTCCCATTTGGTTATTTTTGCTTTTATTTCCATTACTCTGGGAGGTGGGTCATAGAGGATCCTGCTGTGATGCATGTCAGAGAGTGTTTTGCCAATGTTCTCCTCTAGGAGTGTTGTAGTTTCTAGTTTTAAATTTAGATCTTTAATCCATTTTGAGTTTATTTTTGTGTATGGTGCTAGAAAGTGTTCTAGTTTCGTTCTTTTACAAGTGGTTGACCAGTTTTCCCAGCACCACTTGTTAAAGAGGTTGTCTTTTTTCCATTGTATGTTCTTGCCTCCTTTGTCAAAGATAAGGTGTCCGTAAGTATGTAGATTTCTCTGGACTTTCTATTTTGTTCCACTGATCTATATTTCTGTCTTTGTGTTGGTACCCTACTGTCTTGATGACTGTAGTTTTGGAGTATAGTCTGAAGTCAGGCAGGTTGATACCTCCAGTTCCTTTCTTCTTTCTTAAGATTATTTTGGCTATTCAGGGTTTTTTTGCATTTCCATCCAAATTGTGAAATTATTTGTTCTAGCTCCCTGAAAAGTACCATTGGTAGCTTGATAGGGATTGCATTGAATCTATAGATTGCTTTCTGTAGTATACTCATTTTCACTACATAGATTCTTCTGATCCATGAACACGGTATATTTCTCCATCTATATGTGTCCTCTTTGATTTCTTTCATCAGTGTTTTATAGTTTTCTATATATAGGTCTTTTGTTTCTCTAGGTAGATATACTCCTAAGTGTTTTATTCTTTTGTTGCAATGGTGAATGGTATTGTTTCCTTAATTTCTCTTTCTGTTTTCTAATTGTTAGTGTATCAGAATGCAAGGGATTTCTGTGTGTTCATTTTATATCCTGCAACTTTACTATATATTAGCTCTACTGATTTTCTGGTAGAGTCTTTAGGGTTTTCTATGTAGAGGATCATGTCATCTGCAAGCAGTGAGAATTTCACTTCTTCTTTTCTTATCTGGATTCCTTTTATTTCTTTTTCTGCTCTGATTGCTGTGGCCAAAACTTCCAAAACTTTTTTGAATAGTAGTGATGAGAGTGGGCACCCTTGTCTTGTTCCTGACTTTAGGGGAAATGCTTTCAATTTTTCACCATTGAGGATAATGTTTGCTGTGGGTTTATCATATATAGCTTTTATTATGTTGAGGTATGTTCCTTCTATGCCTGCTTTCTGGAGAGTTTTTATAATAAATGAGTGTTGAATTTTGTCAAAGGCTTTTTCTGCATCTATTAAGATAATCATATGGTTTTTATTTTTCAATTTGTTAGTGTGGTGTATTACATTGATTGACTTGTGGATATTAAAGAACCCTTGCATTCCTGGGATAAAGTCCACTTGGTCTTGATGTATGATCTTTTTAATATGTTGTTGGACTCTGTTTGCTAGAATTTTGTTAAGGATTTTTGCATCTATGTTCATCAGTGATATTGGCCTGTAGTTTTCTTCTTTTGTGGCATCATTGTCTGGTTTTTGGTATTAGGGTGATGGTGGCCTCATAGAATGAGTTTGGAATTTACCTTCTTCTGCAATTTTCTGGGAGATTTTGCGTAAGATAGGTGTCAGCGCTTCTCTAAATTTTTGGTAGAATTCAGCTGTGAAGCCATCTGGTCCTGAGCTTTTGTTTGCTGGAAGATTTCTGATTACAGTTTTATTTCCATGCTTGTGATGGGTCTGTTAAGATCTTCTATTTCTTCCTGGTTCAATTTTGGAAAGTTATACTTTTCTAAGAATTTGTCCATTTCCTCCAAATGTCCATTTTATTGGCATAGAGCTGCTGGTAGTAGTCTCTTATGATCCTTTGTATTTCAGTGTTGTCTGTTGTGATTTCTCCATTTTCATTTCTAATTTTGTTGATTTGGTGGTTCTCCCTTTGTTTCTTGATGAGTCTTGCTAACGGTTTGTCAATTTTATTTACCTTTTCAAAAAACCAGCTTTTAGCTTTGTTGATTTTTGCTATGGTCTCTTTTGTTTCTTTTGCATTTATTTCTGCCCCAATTTTTAAGATTTCATTCCTTCTACTAATCCTGAGGTTCTTCATTTTCCTTCTCTAGTTGCTTTAGGTGTAGAGTTAGGTTATTTATTTGACTTTTTTCTTGTTTCTTGAGGTAAGCCTGTAATGCTATGAACCTTCCCCTTAGCACTGCTTTTACAGTGTCCCATAGGTTTTGGGTTGTTGTGTTTTCATTTTCATTCATTTCTATGCATATTTTGATCTCTTTTTTGATTTCTTCTATGATTTGTTTGTTATTCAGAAGCATGTTATTTAGAGTCCATATGTTTGAATTTTTAATAGTTTTTTTTTTCTTGTAATTGAGATCTAATCTTACTGCACTGTGGTCAGAAAAGATGACTGGAATGATTTCAATGTTTTGAATATACCAAGACTAGATTTATGGCCCAAGATGTGATCTATTCTGGGGAAGGTTCTGTGTGCACTTGAGAAAAAGGTGAAATTGATTGTTTTGGGTGAAATGTCCTATAGATATCAATTAGGTCTAGCTAGTCCATTGTGTCATTTAAAGTTTGTGTTTCTTTGTTAATTTTCTGTTTAGTTGATCTACCCATAGGTGTGAGTGGGGTATTAAAGTCTCCTGCTATTATTTTGTTATTGTTAATTTCCTCTTTCATACTTGTCAGCATTTGCCTTATGTATTGTGGTGCTCCTATGTTGGGTGTATATATATTTATAATTGTTATATCTTCTTCTTGGATTGATCCTTTGATCATTATGTAGTGTCCTTTGTCTCTTTTCATAGCCTTTATTTGAAAGTCTATTTTATCTGATATGAGTTGTGACTCCTGCTTTCTTTTGGTCTCCATTTGCATGAAATATTTTTTTCCAGCCCTTCACTTTCAGTCTGTATGTGTCCCTTGTTTTGAGGTGGGTCTCTTGTAGACAGCATATATAGGGGTCTTGCTTTTGTATCCATTCACCCAGTCTTTGTCTTTTGGTTGGGGCATTCTACCCATTTACATTTAAGGTAATTATTGATAAGTATGGTCCTGTTGCCATTTGCTTTGTAGTTTTGGGTTCTCATTTATGCAACCGTTCTGTGTTTCCTGTCTAGAGAAGATCCTTTAGCATTTGTTTAAGAGCTGGTTTGGTGGTGCTGAATTCTCTCAGCTTTTGCTTGTCTGTGAAGCTTTTGAATTCTCCTTCATATCTGAATGAGATCCTTGCTAGGTACAGTAATCTAGGTTGTAGGTTATTCTCTTTCATTACTTTAAGTATGTCCTGCCATTCCCTTCTGGCCTGAAGAGTTTCTATTGATAGATCAGCTGTTATCCTTATGGGAATCCCTTTGTGTGTTATTTGTTGTTTCTCCCTTGCTGCTTTAACATTTGTTCTTTGTGTTTGATTTTGGTTAATTTGATTAGTATGTGTCTTGGGGTGTTTCGCCTTGGGTTTATCCTGTTTGGGGCTCTCTGGGTTTCTTGGACTTGGGTGACTATTTCCTTCCCCATTTTAGGGAAGTTTTCAACTATTATCTCCTCAAGTATTTTCTCATGGTCTTTCTGTCTTCTTCTTCTAGGACGCCTGTGATTTGAATGTTGGGGCATTTCTCATTGTCCCAGAGGTCCCTGAGGTTGTCCTCATTTCTTTTTGATTCTTTTTTCTTTTTTCTTCTCTGCTTCATTTATTTCCACCATTTTATCTTCTACCCCACTTATCCTATCTTCTGCCTCTGTTATTCTACTGTTGGTTCCCTCCAGAGTGTTTTTGATCTCATTTATTGCATTATTCATTTTTAATTGACTCTGTTTTATTTCTTCTAGGTCCTTGTTAAACATTTCTTGCATCTTCTCAATCCTTGTCTCCAGGCTATTTATCTGTAACTCCATTTTGTTTTCAAGATTTTGGATCATTTTTATTATCATTATTCTAAATTCTTTTTCAGGTAGATTCCCTATGCCCTCCTCTTTTGTTTGGCTTGGTGGACACTTTTTATGTTCCTTTACCTGCTGGATATTTCTCTGCCTTTTCATCTTACTTAGATTGCTGTGTTTGGGGTGGCCTTTCTGTATTCTGGTAGTCTGTGGTTCCTTTTTATTGTGGAGGTTTCTCCCAGTGGGTGGGGCTGGACGATTGGCTTGTCAAGCTTTACTCATTAGGGAAGCTTGCATCAGTTTTCTCGTGGGTGGTACTGGATTTCTTCTCTCTGGAGTGCAATGGAGTGTCCAGTAGTGAGTTTTGAGATGGACCTATGCATTTGGTGTGACTTTGGGCCTCTGTATATTGACGCTCAGGGCTATGTTCTTGCGTTGCTGGAGAATTCGTGTGGTATGTCATGCTCTGGAACTTATTGGCTCTTGGGTGGTGGTTGGTTTCAGTGTAGATATGGAGGCTTTTGGATGATCTCTTATTAATTAATGTTACCTGTAGTCAGGAGTTCTCTGGTGTCCTCAGGTTTTGGGCTTAAGCCTCTTGCCTCTGGGTTTCAGTCTTATTCTTCCAGTAGCCTCAAGACTTCTCCATCCACACAGCACTGATAATAAAACTTCTAGGTTAATGGTGAAAAGATTCTCCACAGTGAGGGACACCCAGAGAGGTTCACAGAGTTACATGAAGAAGAGGAGAGGGAGGAAGAAGATAGAGGTGAGCAGGAGGAGAAAAGGGGGACTCAAGAGGAGAGAGACAGATCTAAGCAGTACTCTGTTCCCTAAGTGTTCTCCGCAGTCCAGAACACCCACAGAGATTCACAGAATTGGATTGAGAAGAGAAGGGGGAGGGAGGAAATAGAGGTGATCTGGGGGAGAAAAAGGAGAGTCAAAAGGGGGAGAGAGTAATCAAACCAGTAATCACACTCCTGAATAAAAATGGGTACTGAAGGTTGGATTCTTAAATGTCCAAAATTGATGTCAAATACTGAAAAACAAAGATGAAAAATCTAGAGTAGAGGTTAGACTCTTAAAAGTACAATACTAAAAAAAAAAAAAAATTAAGAAATATATATGAAATTCACCTTAAACTAGGGTCTTTTTTTTTTTTTTTGCAAGGTTATAGTGGGTTATAAAAATGAAAATTAAGGAGTAATAGAGGAGTAATAGAGGACTTTAATAAGAAAAGAAAAAAATTTAATTAAAAAAATAATAATAGTAAAACTATATGTAGGAATTTCTCTGGAGTTGTTGTGGGCAGTGTGCGTTCATTTCAGTTTCAGATAGTTCTTTGTTCTAACTTATGCTTCTCGATATCTGTAGGCCCCTTCCAGTGCAGTCGGTGTTAACTACAGGGATTTTAATCTGTTGCACCTGTCACTTCTAAAGCGGTTCACTTTGTTTTTTTGGTTTCTTTTTGCAGGTCTCTACAGTGTCTAATTTCTACCCTGACAGAAGTGGGTGGAGGTGGTCTCTTGTTTAGGTTCGCTTGTTCAGTCAGGCTGTGGGGAGGGAGGAGCACTGCAGACGAATATCACTGGCATGTGTGGGGAACACTCGCAGTGTTCTGGCCACACTGGGTTTGCCCCCACTCATGGCCTGTGTGCTTTCCCCATCTACACTGCTCAGGCTTCAGGTTGCTCTACAGGGAGCGGGCCCTGAGTTGCATGTACTTCCCAGGCCTAAGCCACTCAGGTTCATGTTCTCGGTACTCCACAAAGGCGCAGAGTCGGTTGGGTCTGCGTTTTGTGCCTTCCCAGGTCGAGCAGCTCAGGCAACCAGGAGCTTGACGAGCACACTCTCCTCAGGTGCAGCGTGCCTTATCCCCTCCACAGTCCCAGCCTGAGTTTCTCAGAGCACCCAGTCCAGTGCGCCTTGTTTCTCTTCTGGGGAGCTGATCTCTGGCTGCGACCCTCCCAGCAGATGTCAACCATCCAGAATCTCAGGAATTCTTTGGTTAGAAACTAGAAGCCTGTTTGCAGTTTGGTAGGGGATGCCATCTCTGGGGCCGAGTTTGCCCCTTTCTGGCTCTGGCTGCTGCTGCCTCCCCCCTGCCTCCTGCCTCCAGCGGGGGATGGGCTGGTGTGCAGCCGACTAGCTCTTCTCTGGTATTGCTCAGTGCTTTGTTCTCCTTTTGAAGACAATGGGCTACTTTTCTGGGTGCCTGATATTCTCTGCTAGCAATCAGAAGTTGTTTTGTGGAGTTTGCTCAGCGTTCAAATGTTGTTTCAATGAATTTGTGGGGGAGAAAGTGGTCTTCCCATCCTATTCCTCTGCCATCTTAGCTCCCCCTCCTGTTGCTCTCTTATTTATTTATTTTTTTCTCGTACGAGGTGTATCTACTCACGGCCTCCGCTCCTGACCTTGAACGTGGAGTAGCTCCTCCCGGCCCTCCTGTGCCGCTCAGCCACCACTCCTTGGATGTCACAATCTTTTTGATATGTTGCTGGATTCTGTTTGCTAAAAATTTATTGAGGATTTTTGCATCTATGTTCATCAGTGATATTGTCCTGTAGTTTTTTGTTTTTTTTTTTTTGTTTTTTTGTGGCATCTTTTTCTAGTTTTGGTATTAAGGTGATGGGGCCTCACAGAATGAGTTTGTCAGTTCACCTTCCTCTGCAATTTTCTGGAAGAGTTGAGTAGGATAGATCTTAGCTCTTCTCTAAATTTTTGGTAAAATTCACCTGTGAAGCCATCTGGTCCTGGGCTTTTGTTTGTTGGAAGATTTTTGGTTACAGTTTTGATTTCCGTGTTTGTAATGGGTCTGTTAAGATTTTCTATTTCTTCCTGGTTCAGTTTTGAAAGGTTATACTTTTCAAAGAATTGGTCCATTTCTTCCAAGTTGTCCATTTTATTGTCACATAGTTGCTGATAGTAGTCTCTTATGATCATCTGTATTTCTGTGTTGTCTGTTGTGATTTCTCCATTTTCATTTCTAATTTTGTTGATTTGATTCTTCTTCCTTTGTTTCTTAATGAGTCTAATTAATGGTTTGTCTAATTTATCTTCTCAAGAACAAGCTTTTAGCTTTGTTAATTTTGGCTATGGTCTGCTTTGTTTCTTTTACATTTATTTCTGCCCTAATTTTTATGATGTCTTTCCTTCCACTAACCCTGGGGTGCTTCATTTCTTCTTTTCCTAGTTGCTTTAGATGTAAAGATAGGGTATTTCTTTGATTTTCTCTTGTTTCTTGAGGTAAGCTTGTATTCTTATGAACCTCCCGCTTAGCACTGGTTTTATTGAATCCTGTAGGTTTTGGCTTGTCATGTTTTCATTTTTATTTGTTTCTATGCATATTTTGATTTTTTTCTGTGATTTGTTAGTTATTCAGAAGGGTGTTGTTTAGCCTCCATATGTTTGTATTTAAAATTTTTTTCCCCTGTAATTGACATCTAATCTTACTGCATTGTGATCAGAAAAGATGCTTGAAATGTTTTTAATTTGTTTGAATTTACCAAGGCTAGATTTATGGCCCAGGATGTGATCTATCCTGAAGAATGTTCCGTGTGCACCTGAGAAAAATGTGAAATTCATTATTTGGGGTGCAATGTCCTATAGATATCAATTAGGTCTAACTGGTCCATTGTATCATTCGAAGTTTGTGTTTCCTTGCTAATTTTCTGTTTAGTTGATCTATCCATAGGTGTGAGTGGGGTATTAAAGTCTCCCATTATTATTGTGTTACCGTTAATTTCCCCTTTCATACTTGTCAGCATTTGCCTTACGTATTGCGGTGCTCCTATGTTGGGTGCATATATATTTATAATTGTTATATCTTCTTGGATTGATCCTTTGATCATTATGTAGTGTCCTTTGTCTCTTTTCATGACCTTTATTTCAAAGTCTATTATATCTTATATGAGTATTTCTACTCCTGCTTTCTTTTGGTCTCCGTTTGCATGAAATATTTTTTTCCAGCCCTTCACTTTCAGTCTGTATGTGTCCCTTGTTTTGAGGTGGGTCTCTTGTAGACAGCATATATAGGGGTCTTGTTTTTGTATGCATTTAGCCAGTCTTTGTGTTTTGGTTGGAGTATTCAACCTATTTGCATATAAGGTAATTGTTGGTAAGTATGAGCCCATTGCCATTTACTTTGTTGTTTTGGGTTTGAGTTTATAAATCTTTTCTGTGTTTCCTGTCTAGAGAAGATCCTTTAGCATTTGTTGAAGAGCTGGTTTGGTGGTGCTGAATTCTATGAGCTTTTGCTTGCCTGTAAAGCTTTTGAATTCTCCTTCATATTTGAATGAGACCCTTGCTGGGTATAGTAATCTGGGTTGTAGGTTATTCTCTTTCATTACTTTAAGTATGTCCTGCCATTCCTTTCTGGCCTGAAGAATTTCTATTGAAATATCAGCTGTTATCCTTTTGGGAATCCCCTTGTGTGTTATTTGTTGCTTTTCCCTTACTGCTTTTAATATTTGCTGTTTGTGTTTGATCTTCATTAATTTGATTAATATGTGTGTTGCAGTGTTTCGCCTTGGGTTTATCCTGTTTGGGACTCTTTGAGTTTCTTGGACTTGGGTGGTTATTTCCTTTCCCATTTTTAAAGAAGTTTTCAACTATTGTCTCTTCAAGTATTTTCTCATGGCCTTCTTTTTGTCTTCTTCTTCTGGGACGCCTATGATTCGAACGTTGGGGCGTTTAACATTGTCCCAGAGGTCCCTGAGGTTGTTGTCATTTCTTTTGATTCTTTTTTCTTTTTTCCTCTTTGCTTCATTTATTTCCACCATTCTATCTTCCACCTCACTTATCCTATCTTCTGCCCCCATCATTCTACAGTTGGTTCCCTCCAGAGTGCTTTTTATCTCAGTTACTGCATTATTCATTATTGATTGACTCATTTTAATTGCTTTCAGGTCCTTGTTAAACATTTCTTGCCCCTCTCAATCCTGTCTCTAGTCCATTTTTCTGTATCTCCATTTTGTTTTCAAGATTTTGGATCATCTTTACTATCATTATTCTGAATTCTTTTTCAGGTAGACTCCCTATCTCCTCCTCTTGTGTTTGGTTTGGTGGGCATTTATCATGTTCCTTTACCTGCTGAATCTCTCTCTCCCTTTTCATTTTGTTTAGATTGCTGTGTTTGGGGTGGCCTTTCTATATGCTGGAAGTTTGTGATTCCCCTTTATTGTAGAGGTCACTCCCTGTGGGTGGGATTGCACTAGCAGATTGTCAAGGTTTCCTGGTTAGGGATGCTTGCATTGGTGTTCTGGTGGTGGAAGTGGATCTCTTCTCTCTGGAGAGCAGTGAAGTGTCCAGTAGTGAGTTTTGAGATGCCTGTGGGTTTCGTGTGACTTTGCACAGCTTGTATTTTAATGCTCAAGGCTATGTTCCTGTGTTGCTGGAGAGAGCGTGGTATGTCTTGATCTGTAATTTGTTGACTCTTGGGTGGAGCTTGGTTTCAGTGTAGGTATGGAGGCTTTTTGATGAGCTCTTGTCGATTAATATTCCCTGGAGTCAGAAGTTTTCTGGTGTTCTCAAATTTGGAATTTTATCCTCCTGCCTCTGGCTTTCAGTTTTATTCTTACAGTAGTCTCAAAACTTCTCCATCCATGCAGTATAGATGAGAAAACATCTTGGTTAATGGTGAAAAGATTCTCCACAGTGAGGGACACCCAGAGAGGTTCACAGAGTTATATGGAGAAGAGAAGAGGGAGGAGAGAGATAGAGGCAACCAGAAGAAGAGGAGGAGTCAAAAGGGGAAGACCGATCTAGCCAGTAATCAGTTCCCTACGTGTTCTCCTCAGACCAGAACACCCAGAGAGATTCACAGAGTTAAGTAGAGAACAGAAAGGGGAGGGATGAAATAGAGGTGACCTGGGGAAGAAAAGGGAGAGTCAAAAGGGGAGAGATCAATCAAGCCAGTAATCATACCCCTAAGCAAAACTGGGTACTGAAGGTTATATTCTTAAAGGTACAAATTTTACAACAAATACCAAAAAGCAAAGATTACAAATCTAGAGTAGAGGTTAGACTCTGAAAAATAAAATATTAAAAATACAAAACAGAATCAATCACAAAAATTATAAAAAAAAATATATGAAGTTTCCTTTAAAAATAGGGTCTTTTTTGTGAGGTAATAGTAGGTTATAAAAATGAAAATTAAAGGAGTAATAAAGAACTTAAAAATGAAAAAAATTATAAATGATAATAGTAAAAATATATCTAGGAATTTCTCTGGAACTGTTGAGGATAGTGTGGGGTCAGTTCAGTTTCAGATAGTTCCTTGTTCTAGCTTATACTTCTCAAGTTCTATAGGCCCCATCCAGTGCTTAGTCAATGCTAACTACAGGGTTTTCATCGGTTGCACCTGCCACTTCCAGAGCACTTCCCTCTTCTTTGTTTATTTTGACTTCCTCTGTTTGCAGTTCTCTTCAGTATCTAATTTCTGCCCTGACACAAGAGAGTGAAGGTGGCCACTTATTTAGGCTCACTTTTTCAGTTGTGCTGTGGGGAGGGAGGAACACGGCAAACAAATATCACTGGTGTGTGTGGGGAGTGCTCGCAGTGGCTGGGCCACACTGAGTTTGCCCCAGCTCACGGCATGTGTGCTTTTTCAGTCTACACTGCTCAGGCTCCAAGTTGCTCTTCAGGGGAAGTGTCCAAAGTGGGCCCTGGGTTTCATACACTTCCCAGGTCGAAGCTGCTCAGGTTCAGGGTCTTGGGTACTCCACAAAGGCACAGACTTGGTTGGGCATGCGTTCTGAGTCCTTGCCGTATCCAAGCAGCTAAGGGGACCAGGTGCTTGGCAAGCTCACTGCCTCAGGTGGACTGTGTGTGTTAATCACCTTCCTGGTCCCAACAGCTAGGTTTCCTGGGTACACCACAAGAGTGCTGACTCAGGTGTGCTGTGTGTCTCCTCTGGGGAGCTGATCTCTGGCTGTGACCCTCCTGGCAGATGTCAACCATCCAGCATCCCAGGAAGACGTAGTTAGCAACTGGAAACCTGCTCACAGTTGGTGGAGGGTGCTGTCTCTGGGGCCGAGATTGCCCCTTGCCTTCCAGCTCTGGCTGTCACCCACCTGCCTCTCTGCCTCTGGCAGGGGGATAGGCCGGTCCTCAGCTGGCTAGTTCTCCTTTGGTATTTGCTCAGTCCTTTGTTCTGTGAGCAGGTCAGGCTGCACCTTAGGTTAGAGCTTTTCGTGGGAAAGTTCTCTCTCTCCCTCTCTTTTTTTTTTTTTTCTCTCTCTGGCTATCCCACAGTTTGGGTTGCTATCTCATGTTAGCTCCCTCAGATTGTCCTCAAGGCATTCAGGCCCAGTCCTTACCCTAAGCATGCAACCCGCATCTCCCTGTTCAGCCCCCGCTCGCTGGTGGCGGACGCAAGCATCTGGGCTACTTCTCCACTGGGAGTTGCAGTTAGGCATGTATTCTGTGGGGTTTTCTGTTTGTTTGTTTGTCTTTCCTCCCTGTTATGTTGCCCTCTGAGATTCCAAAACTCCCCACAGACCTGCCGGTGAGAGGGTTTCCTGGTGTTTGGAAACTTCTCCTTCACGACTCCCTCCCTGGGATGGGTCTCCATCCCTAACTCTTTTGTCTCTCTTTTTGTCTTTTATATTTAATCCTACATCCTTTTGAAGAGAATGGGCTGCCTTCCTGGGTGCCTGGTGTCCTCCCCCAGCTTTAAACAGCAGTTGATTTTTCACAACATTGCATGACACTATAAGAAAAGAAAAATTATTCCTTCCCTCTCCCCTTTCCTGGACACACCCCACATCATTATCCTATGGTCTCAAACACAGATAAGGCTTTCCTGCCAGAGAGATGTTTGAGTAATCTTGATTATTGTGTACATCAAATATTGATATATTATCCAAGTTTGGGGATTGAAAGAGAGTTGGATACAACTTAACAACTAAACAACAACTACAGCAATCTTTGACTGGCTCAAGCTATCTTGACAGCATTTGGAACGTTATTTCAAAATTAGTTTTAGAAATATAAGAGGAAATGGAGATTGACATTTCAGCCCCAAATTAAGGCCTACATAGGTAGCATAACTGGTTTCTCAGCATGCTGAAGTTTTCTTCTCATCCTTTTCTGCCAAAACTGAGCTTTTGTTAACTTTTACAGTAGCCCGAATGACAGAAAAAACAGTAAGAACAAACATTAATGTGCCTAATTACAGACAGCATAAATGTGGTTAAGTGCTTTATGTATTTTGTAATTGCTGTTAGTTTAGACGATGAATAACAGGAAAGGAAAAATGCCAGTAACCTAAATACAGGTTTCTCGTATGTCGAAGAATCAGTTCAAGTCTGGTAGGATCACTACCAAGTAGCCATTGACACTGGCTCCTTTTCTTGTGAATTTCAGTATCTTCAGCATAGTTTTTCCAACTCGTGGTCCCAGGAAGCTGTGTGAGCTCTGTCTGTAGTTCTCACTTTTGAATATTCTAGCCAGCAGGAAGGAAGAAGGTAAGAAGATGGTAAAAGATGCATGCCACCTGTTTCTAGGGAGGTTTCCTGAAAATGGATATATAACATTTCTTCTTACTGTAGATATCCAAGAGCCTAGACAACATCATACTTCATAGTATTCCAGGGAACCCTGTAAGTAGATAAAAATTGAGTCTGTTTCTAAGTGCAACTGACTCCCATATGCATTAACTCCCTTAGCTTCACAGTACCCCTTTAAACAGGTATACCTAAGCTCTCTTTGCTTTTTTTTTTTTTTTTTTTTAACAGATCTTGATTCAGTTCCTTTGAGTTTGGATTACTGTCTCTTAGGAAGGTGTCTTAGAACCTCAATCTCTCCTTCCCATCAGTCATGGATGGGGCTTCTTCTATGGACTTTAGGTTTCTTTGATGCTGATTGTATGCTACTTCTTTTGGGCCTACTTTCTGAATCTTCTTCAATTGTCCTAACTCCCTAATTTATGTGGTTCTCTACCAGAGATCTTCTTCATTCTGATCCATCCTTATATAACAGAGCCCTTATTATAACCCCAGCTATGTTGGTTTCAGTAATAGTAAAAAACACCAATGATGATTTGATACATATTTTAGATTATACAAATTTTAGTGAATAGTTTCTGCTTACCATGAGGAAAAACTAAGACATTGATATGACAGCATCTCTTTTATACTAGACTATGACTCTGGAAAAGTTGCTTGATATCTCTATGCTTCAATTCCCTAATCTATATAATCAGGAAAACTGTGATATCTACATCATGGAGTGGGTGTGACAATTCACTGTTAATCTATATAAAACCATACCTGATCTCACTGTTAGTGAGGATTAGCTCATTGCAGCCATGAGGTTAAAAGACTCTTACTCCGTGGAAGGAAAGTTATGACCAACCTAGATAGCATATTAAAAAGCAGAGACATTACTTTGTCAACAAAGGTCTGTCTAGTCAAGGCTATGGTTTTTCCAGTAGTCATGTATGGATGTGAGATTTAGACTATAAAAAAAGCTGAGCACAGAAGAATTGATGCTTTTGAACTTTGATGTTGAAGAAGACTCTTTTTTATTTTTATTCTTTTTTATATTGTCAGTGCTTACTATTTATTTTTTTATATAAATGTATTTATTTTAATTGGAGGCTAATTACTTTACATATTGTAGTGGTTTTGTCATACATTGACATATATCTGCCACGGGTGTTCATGTGTTCTTCATCCTGAACCCCCCTCCCACCTCCCTCCCCATCCCACTCCTCTGGGTCATCCCAGTGCACCAGCCCTGATCACCCTGTATCATGCATCGAACCTGGACTGGCAATTCATTTATATATGATAATATACATGTTTTGATGCCATTTCCCCAAATCATCCCACCCTCTCCTCTCCCACAAGTCCAAAAGACTGTTCTATACATCTGTGTCTCTTTTGCTGTCTTGCACCATCTTTCTAAATTCCATATAGATGCATTAGTATACTTTACTGGTGTTTTCCTTTCTGGCTTACTTCACTCTGTATAATGGGCTCCAGTTTCATCCACCTCACTAGAACTGATTCAAATGTATTCTTTTTTATGGCTGAGTAATACTCCATTGTGTATATGTACCACAGCTTTCTTATCCATTCGTCTGCTGATGGGCATCTAGGTTGCTTCCATGTCCTGGCTATTATAAACAGTGCTGCGATGAACAATGGAATGCATGTGTCTCTTTCAGATCTAGTTTCCTCGGTGTGTATGCTCAGGAGTGGGACTGCTGGGTCACATGGCCATTCTATTTCCAGTTTTTTAAGGAATCTCCACACTCTTCTCCATGGTGGCTGTACTACTTTGCATTCCCACCAACAGTGTAAGAGGGTTCCCTTTTTTCCACACCTTCTCCAGCATTTATTGCTTGTAGACTTTTGGATAGCAGCCATCCTGACTGGTGTGTAATGGTACCTCATTGTGGTTTTGATTTACATTTCTCTGATAATGAGTGATGTTGAGCATCTTTTCATGTGTTTGTTAGCCATCTGTATATCTTTGGAGAAATGTCTGTTTAGTTCTTTGGCCCATTTTTTGATTGGGTCATTTATTTTTCTAGAATTGAGCTGTAGGAGTTGCAGGTCAAATTTTGAGCTTAATTAATTTTTGAGATTAATTCTTTGTCACATGCCTCATTTGCTATTATTTTCTCCCAATCTGAAGGCTGTCTTTTTACCTTGCTTATAGTTTCCTTTGTTGTGCAAAGCTTTTAAGTTTCATTTGGTCCCATTTGTTTATTTTGGCTTTTATTTCCAATATTCTGGGAGGTGGGTCATAGAGGATCTTGCTGTGATTTATGTCAGAGAGTGTTTTGCCAATATCTCCTCTAGGAGTTTTTATAGTTTCTGGTCTTACATTTAGATTTTTAATCCATTTTGAGTTTATTTTTGTGTATGGTGTTAGAAAGTGTTCTAGTTTCATTCTTTTACAAGTGGTTGACCAGTTTTCCCAGCACCACTAGTTAAAGAGATTGCCTCTTTTCCATTGTATATTTTTGCCTCCTTTGTCAAAGATAAGGTGTACAGAGGTGCGTGGATTTCTCTGGACGTTCTATTTTGTTCCATTGATCTATATTTCTGTCTTTGTGCCAGTACCATACTGTCTTGATGATTGTGACTTTGTAGTAGAGCCTGAAGTCAGGCAGGTTGATTCCTCCAGTTCCATTCTTCTTTCTCAAGATTGTTTTGGCTATTCGAGGTTGTTTGCATTTCCATACAAATTGTGAAATTATTTGTTCTAGTTCCCTGAAAACTATCATTGGTAGCTTGATTGCATTGAATCTATAGATTGCTTTGGGTGGTATACTCATTTTCACTATATTGAGTCATCTGATCCATGAATAGGGTATATTTCTCCATCTATTTGCGTCCTCTTTAATTTTTTTCACCAGTATTTTTTAGTTTTCTATATACAGGTCTTTTGTTTCTTTAGGTAGATATATTCCTAAGTATTTTATTCTTTTCATTGCAATGGTGAATGGAATTGTTCCCTTAATTTCTCTTTCTGTTTTTTCATTGTTAGTGTATAGGCGTGCAAGGGATTTCTGTGTGTTCATTTTATATCCTGCAACTTTACTATATTCATTGATTAGCTCTGGTAATTTTCTGGTGGAGTCTTTAGGGTCTTCTATGTAGAAGATCATGTCATCTGCCACAGTGAGAGTTTTATTTCTTCTTTTCCATTCTGTATTCCTTTTATTCCTTTTTCTGCTCTGATTGCTGTGGCTAAAACTTCCAAAACTATGTTGAATAGTAGTGGTGAGAGTGGGCACCCTTGTCTTGTTCCTGACTTTAGGGGAAATGCTTTCAATTTTTCACCAAGGAGGAAAATGTTTGCTGTGGGTTTGTCATATATAGCTTTTATTATGTTGAGATATGTTCCTTCTATGCCTGCTTTCTGGAGGGCTTTTATCATAAATGGATGTTGAATTTTGTCAAAGGCTTTTTCTGCACCTATTGAGATAATCATATGGTTTTTATTTTTCAATTTGTTAATGTGGTGTATTACATAATGATCAAAGGATGAATCCAAGAAGAAGATAGAACAATTATAAATATATATGCACCCAACATAGGAGCACCACAATGCGTAAGGCAAATGCTGACAAGTGTGAAAGGGGAAATTAACAATAACATAATAATAGTGGGAGACTTTAATACCCCACTCACACCTAGGATAGATCAACTAAACAGAAAATTAACAAGGAAACACAAACTTTAAATGATACAGTAGACAAGTTAGACCTAATTGATATCTATAGACATTTCACCCCAAAACAATGAATTTTACCTTTTCTTCAAGTGCACATGGAACCTTCTCCAGGATAGATCACATCCTGGGCCATAAATCTAGCCTTGGTAAATTCAAACAATTTCAAGCATCTTTTCTGATCACAATGCAGTAAGATTAGATGTCAATTACAGGAGAAAAACTATTAAAAATTTCAACCTATGGAGTTGAACCACAGTTGAACCACACGTTGCTGAGTAACCAACAAATCACAGAAGAAATCAAAAAAGAAATCAAAATATGGATAGAAGTGAATGATGATAAAAACACAGCAACCCCAAACTATGGGACACTGTAAAACAGTGCTTAGGGGAAGGTTCATAGCAATACACGCTTACCTCATGAAACAAGAAAAAAATCTAATAAATAACCTAACTCTACACCTACAGCAACTAGAAAAGGAAGAAGTGAAGAACCACAGGAAAAGTAGAAGGAAAGAAATCTTAAAAATTAGGGTGAAAATAAATGAAAAAGAAACAAAAGAGACCATAACAAAAATCAACAAAGCCAAAAGCTGGTTCTTTGAGAAGATAAATAAAATAGACAAACAATTAGCCAGAATCATTAAGAAACAAAGGGAGAAGAATCAAGTCAACAAAATTAGAA
Source organism: Cervus elaphus (assembly GCF_910594005.1). Lineage (NCBI taxonomy): Eukaryota > Metazoa > Chordata > Mammalia > Artiodactyla > Cervidae > Cervus > Cervus elaphus. Next base: position 50,778,985 of record NC_057832.1, read on the forward strand.
ATGAAAATGGAGAAATCACAACAGACAACACAAAAATACAAAGGATCATAAGAGACTACTATCAACTATATGCAAATAAAATGGACAACTTGGAAGAAAAGGGCAAATTCTTAGAATAGTACAACTTTCCAAAACTGAACTAGGATGAAATAGATCTTAACAGACCCATCACAAGCACGGAAATCAAAACTGTAATCAGAAATCTTCCAGCAAACAGAAGCCCAGGACCAGATAGCTTCACAGCTGAATTCTACCAAAAATTTAGAGAAGAGCTAACACCTATCCTACTCAAACTCTTCCAGAAAATTGCAGAGGAAGGTAAAATTCCAAACTCATTCTATGAGGCCACCATCACCGTAATACCAAAACCTAACAAAGATGCCACAGAAAAAGAAAACTACAGGCCAATATCACTGATGAACATAGATGCAAAAATCCTTAACAAAATTTTAGCAAACAGAATCCAACAACATATTAAAAAGATCATACATCATGACTAAGTTAGCTTTATCCCAGGGATGCAAGGATTCTTCAATATCTGCAAATCAATCAACATAATACACCACATTAACAAATTGGAGAAGACTCTTGAGAGCACTTGGACTGCAAGGAGATCCAACCAGTCCATCCTAGAGGAGATCAGTCCTGAGTCTTTATTGGAATGACTGATTTTGAAGCTGAAAGTCCAATATTTTGGCCACCTGATGTGAAGAGCTGACTCATTGGAAAAGACCCTGATGCTGGGAAAGATTGAGGGCAGGAGGAGAAGGGGACGACAGAGGATGAGATGGTTGGATGGCATCTCCGACTCGAGGGACATGGGTTTGGGTGAACCCCGGGAGTTGGTGATGACAGGGAGGGCTGGTGTGCTGCGGTTCATGGGGTTGCAAAGAGTTGGACATGACTGAGCAACTGAACTGAACTGAACTGAGAATAATAGGCATATTTATTTTATTTATTTTACCATTTTTTTCAACTCCCTTTGTTAGTTTTTACATTATTTTGTGGTTTTAGAAATTTTTTAATTTAGTGACTGTCAAGCAAAATTAAAGTTTGCTACTTGAAAGGACTGTTGGAGAAATGATCAATAATTTTTTATAAAAATCATGGCAATATTTTACCCTTAACTGATGCTTCTCTTCGAGAATTGCATTGGCTCTCCATTGTCTAAAGTCATCTTACATTTTAAGACTGTCAGGGAATTCTGAACTAGTTCTGATTGCTAGTGAAAATAAACTTGAGACTCTTGAGAAAGAAAGAGCAGAATTGATGCATGGGCTCAATTGATTGCCTTATTTATTTAGGGTTTCTGGAGGTTAAACGATTTTGATGAATTATCTAAATAATAATTCATCCTTTTGTTCAAGGAAGGCATGGATCACATGAGTATTAAATATTATTAGGTTATCCTTGGCTTCAGATTCCTGAAATTATTCTAACATTTGAAGGTCTAAAGTGTTGTTCTGTGTAAAAGTTAGAACTTGGGAAGGAGTAGATGACCTACTAAATGAGTAATTTAGGAGAGTTAAATGAATGCACCCTCTATAGAGGTGTGGCCGGGTTATGGCAATGAACTCAGGATGGTGGCAAGGCACCCAGGGACTAGATGTACAAGAAAACTATTACACAAGAGATGTGAAGGTGTATGGTAGTGAGCAGGGAGAGTGATGGTTATAGTAGAAGGAACACTTGAAAGGACTAGGGGCTTTAGATACAACAAACCTACTGCAAAAGCTGCTTCCTGGCTGAAAGGGTGCTGGGAAATATTGCATATGCTTACCTCTGTTGTTCCTTACTCTGCTCTCTTCCCTGTACCTCACATTGGTCTAATCTAATTGAAACTGCACTTCTCAGGATCCAGGTGATGTTCTGCATAGAGGTCAGCCTCCCAGGGCATAGGGCTGGGCAAAGAACGAGAGGAAATATGGAGAAGCCACAGTGCACAACTAGCCTACTTGTATCTGCAAGCCCAGCCCTGCCGCATACCCTGGATCTTCATCATCCTAAACAGGCATAGTGTGCCTCAGGATAACTATCGATGATAGTTATCAGCACTAATAACTACCAGTGCTAGTTATTCTAAGCTAGAGACTCAGTTATTCAGAGCTGAGCTTCTCTAGTCAAGAGTCATTCTACTTTTTCATGGTTTGTTCATTATCATTCCTGTGTAATTGGCTTCTGAATTCCAGAACAGGTCATTGCAAAATCTCAGCCTAGATTACCTCATTTACAAAATCTTAGGGTTGGAGTAGCATAAAAATTCAGTTAAAAAATTCTTTGTAATTTCTGACCTAAAGAAAATATCAACTATGAGTTTTCTGTATTAATAAGTCAAAAAGTCAGATTTAGACAAATTTACTTTTATATAAATCCATGGGATTTTATATAAACCCATGGGATCACAAAGTTGGACGTGACTGAGCATACACACATGCAAGGCAAGTATAAAAATTTTGGATTTAATATAAGTAAAGCTTGGGTCATACCTATTGCAAAAAATACTAGAAAGAGAGAATGAAGTGGTGAAGCTATAAAGAGAAGGTAGGGAAAAAGTTGGTTTAAAAAAAAGCAGGGGTTGATGTAATAAAGCCTGAAAAGAGATCAAGATAAGCCCAGTAGGCATGGACCTTAGGACTCAACCATCATCAACTCTTGAGTTAAAATTGAAATGCACTAAACATTTGTAGACAAGAATAAAGAGAAACTAGTTCCTAGTTTGTGTACTGTCTGCAACAATACAACATCTCTTTGTCAACTTGTAGTTTAAAATATAGATTGGGAAGATACAGAAAAGTTTTCAAGAAATAATAAATTGTTTTTAGAAATTAATAGCATCGAGTCCATAATTACTCATTTATGATGCATAAATAATATCAGTGTCTCTGTTGTTGTTGCTATTGATTTATTTGGAGGGAAGTTAAAGAAAAACAGATCAATGTTTTCAATGTTTGCTTAAACTTTGAAACTTGTTTAGGGAAAAGATTTTCAATGTCAAAATCATAGTATTACTCAAGAACCTTTTCCTTGAAACTAATGACAAGCTGTAGTAGATCTATGTCATGCTCTGCAAATGAATATGTTCAGGAACCTCACAAGACACAGCATTTAGCAAATCAAACAAAGCCCACTTGTATCCAAGCACCAGTCAGCTAGCTCAACTAACAAAAATTTACTGCCTAGATGAATTTCATAATAGCTTAAAATTTGACCTTTTGTTTTTCTTACTCAGGAAATGCTGTATACCTTAATTTTTTAAAATGAGACTGAAAAATTTAGTCGAATTTTGCACTTTATAGTGAAGAACAAATGTGTTCATTTTTCTTTTGATTAGTGTTCTATATAGTATGCATCAAAAGCTACTAAAGAAATACAACTCAATACCATAGTTTAAAACAGTGTCAGAAAACTATGGCTCATGGATCAAGGAGTCTCTGTTTTATAGCTAATTATATAGTTTTTGCACCTTAAATGGTTTAAAAATTCAAACAAAGAAGAAGAATTTGTGTTGTGAAAATTATATGATATTCAAATGTTTGTGTTCATATATAAAGTTTTATTGGAACACAGCCTTATCCATCCATTTATGTGTTGTTCTCATTACAGCTTCAATGAGTTCAGTATTGCAAAAGAGACCATATAGTTCACAAAACTTAAAGTATTTATTAATTAGCCCTTGAAATAAAAATTTGTTTACACAACTCTAATAAAGTACATTTTTATAAAGAAGTAGATATAGAATAGTATTTAAAATAATATCCCACTATCTTTCTATAATCTTTTAAGCAGTATAAGTACACCATTTTATTCAGTTTTGGCATCAGAAATAATAGGCAACAATGGTTAAAATCTTGCTAAGAGAAACATTCTGTTTTGGATGAATTATGATTACATTATAAATATTTCTGTGAAAGAATTATGTTGCTTGGTGTGACATTTCATAGTCGGCTTAGTTTTTGTTGTTGTTGCTAAGGGAAGACTTCTTTTTCTGGTGCAGTGGGAGAGTAACAAGCTTCAAGAGCAATTATCTTCTGTGATGAGGAACTTGAGAGAGAGGATAATCAAAGCTAAAACATCTCGAGCACTGTGAGAAGCAAGGTTAAAAGTTAGCAAGTATAATCTACTGTGAATAATTGCTGAATAAGAGAGTCTAGGAAAAGGAGTTAACAAGAGGCAAAATCTGTTAAATTTCAAAGTGTTAAAATATAATGCAAAAGAAATATTTACGGCTTTTTAAAGAGGGGGAAAAAGGGATCTTAAATCTTAATGCCTAAGTGGAACTCTAGTGAAAAGGACAAACTATGTGCTGAGCTGTACACTACTGTGAGAACAGTGTGTGATAAGTCAAGGAGGTTGTAGCTTGTGTGAAGGATGAAATCCACACAATATTTAATATAGTATCACAATTCACCTTTGATAAAATTCCAGTGTGGTCTACAGATACCATGGATGTGACTTACTATGTATGTTTGGGTTCTTTATGAAATAAAGAGAAGAAAGTTTTCATATTTGTGACAGAAGGCTTAGAAACCCAAGTAAAGTGTGCTATCTATCAAAGGAACCTGGCAGGCTACAGTCTCTGGGGTCACAAAAACAATCAAACACAACTTAGTGACTAAACAACACCACCACCAAAAGTAATCTATCTGATGACTATCTAACCACAGTTGATTTTGAATTCAGGCCTCATATATTTAATTTAATTCATTTATTTGTGTGTACATATCTCATGAGCTATGAATTCAGATTTACTTTTCCTCATGTCTACCAAATCTTTAAGAAAATGTCACCTAATATTCTATGGAGTGTGTCATCAATCAAGGAATCATTACATGGCAAATCAACTAAAAGGTAGTCCTTAAGATTCATCTGTTCCTATATAGTAGTTCTTCCCTCATAGCTCAGGTGGTAAAGAATCTGGTTGCAATGCAGGAGACCCTCAATGATCTAAGAGAAGTGTCACCACTCACTATTCCACTTACAAATCATCAGTTCAGTCACTCAGTGATGTCCGACTCTTTGCAGCCCCATGAACTGCAGCACACCAGGCTTCCCTGTCCATCACCAACTCCTGGACCTTGCTCAAACTCATGTCCATAGAGCCGAAGATGCCATCCAATCATCTCATCTTCTCCTCCTGCCTTCAGTCTTTCCCAGCCGGTGATGCCATCCAACCATCTCACCTTCTCCTCCTGCCTTCAATCTTTCCCAGCATCAGTGTCTTTTCCAATGAGTCTGTTCTTCACATCAGGTGGCCAAAGTATTGGAGTTTCAGCTTCAGCATCAGTCCTTCCAATGAATATTCAGGATTGGTTTCCTTTAGGATAGACTAGTATGATGACTTTGCTGTCCAAAGGACTCTCAAGAGTCTTCTCCAACACCACAGTTCAAAAGCATCAATTCTGCGTCAGCCTTCTTTATGGTCCAACTCTCATATCTACTACTGGAAAAACCATAGCTTTGACTAGATGGACCTTTGTTGCCAAAGTAATGTCTCTGCTTTTAACACATGAATATTCTTTAAACTCAATATTGATTCATTATAAAAGCCTTGATAAAATATTTATTAAACACTCCTTATCTTTATTATAACTGTGCTATAGAAGACTTGTTTAAACATTGCATAACCTTGAATGTAAAGTATTGAATCTGTGTTAATGGTGAATGGTGATCATAAGAACAACTTAAAGAAATTTTTTAAAGATCTTATTTTTTCATGGATAAAGCTGCACTAATCATCTCTTATCTGTCTATTCTGACAAAGGAGAGCAATCTTCTTCCATTCGTCCTCTAAAGATGTCCCAGAACTTGACTCTAAACTCAATATCTTTGTTTTGCATACAATCATTTACTACTCCTGAATAATTGTTGGTATTTTTAGAAGAAATTTCCAATGATCTGTTCTCTGGAGAAATGACTCTGAAATCACTGATTCCATGGAATTTAGTGAGTTTTTTTTTTTTTTCTTTTTTAAACTTATGTAGGGGATGAGTAGGATGTATTTGATTGCTTTGCATTAATCTTCTTTATAAAGAAAGAAGAAATAAATTAAACCTTTCTATTTCCAGTAACTAGACTCCAAATACTTGACAAATGCCTAAATAAATATAGGGGATTCAACTAAGAGAATCAGTACTAAAATGTTCATACTTTTTAGTCAGACCCTCCTTCCTTTTGGCTAGCAGCAGCTACTAGATTCACTAGTGGAATATTTTCTGTATTTACAAATGCATATTTTGACCTGTTTCCTAAAAATGTTTTAAATTGTTCACATTTTGAAAGGGACATTTTAATTCTAAATGTTTAAAATTGGGAAGATCTTTTAGTTTCCCTCACAAAATTGGAAATAAATTTAGCAAACAAAAGCAATATCATGTTTTCATCATCACAGAGTGAAGACTTCTGGAAATCCACGAAACATTAAGAACACTAGCAAAATAAGTCAAAATGTTTTTTTTCAGAACTCTTAAAATTAACTAAAGGCTTACAGCAGTCTAAGAATTATTTATCCAGGAAAACTGGCTAAATTTCATTAAGAACAAAGATCTTTGTGGCATTTTAACTTTCCTTAATCCCTCATCTCTCTCCCCAACTCTGTATGGTAGGCTTGAAAATCAATAATCTCATAACTATGATAGCTGAGAAAACCAGTATCATAGTGGGCAGAATGGGTTAGGAGTGTCTCCAAAGTCTCATCCTTATGGGATTGTTATTATTTGACCAGTGTAGCTCCTCGCTGAAGAGTTACATTGTCAGAGTTTGTCCTTATTTGACCTAACTTGGAAGGACTGGTGCTGAAGCCAAAACTCCAATACTTTAGCCACCTCAAGCGAAGAGTTGACTCATTGGAAAAGACCCTGATGCTGGGAGGGATTGGGGGCAGGAGGAGAAGGGGACGACAGAGGATGAGATGGCTGGATGGCATCACTGACTCGATGGACATGAGTTTGAGTAAACTCTGGGAGTTGGTGATGGACAGGGAGGCCTGGCGTGCTGCTATTCTTGGGGTTGCAAAGAGTCGGACACGACTGAGCAACTGAACTGAACTGAACTGAGAGCTCCCTTTGTCTCATGCCCAAGAAAATTATTGAAAACAGTGTTAAAGATCACAGGTACCAGGGGTGGTATTAACCATATGGTGCTCATGAAAGGCTGGTCAAAAACTTAAAAAGAAAAACGGTGGAGTGAGATGCGTATAGGAGGCTTTGAAAAACTCTGACATATTTCTGATAATTTAGGAAGCCACATGCATATGAAGGACTACTCACATGTCCTGGGAAGATATGAAAAGTCCCTAATCTCTCATCACTGCCTGAATTTAAGGTCCTGTGTGAACAAGAAGTTAAGGCTAAGACACATTTTTAAACTGCCTGCCAGAGCATTGAAGATGTGCCCCTGAATATACAAAAGAGCCGTCAGCAAAAGCTGGTAGAATTTTGGCTCAAAGAATTTAAGAAACAATTTTTTTTCAAATTATTAGCTGACCACTAAGCTAACTGATCAGAGACTTTAGTGGCTAGAAATAACAAAGTATAAAGACTTTAAGTTTTTTAAAGAAGAAACCCAGAAAAGTCACCAAATAAACTAACAACCATAACAAACAGCAACAAAAGTCATCCCTGGGGAGAGAGGAATCTTTTTTAGATTTTCCCACACTATATTATTTAAAATGTCTAGGTATATTTTGAAGCATGCAAAGAAACAAGAAATTACGGCCCAAATATGGGGTTGGGGGAAGCAATCAATAGAAAGTGTTCTGAAGGAAGCACAGGTATTGGATTTGGGCTTTAATCCAGCCCCTAGACATATGTTCAAATAACTAAATGAAACTGTTTCTAAAGAATTAAAGGAAAATATGAGAACAGTATCTCACCAAAAAGGGAAAACAGATAAAAAATATGAATTATAGAAATGAACCAAGTAGAAATTTTGGAGTTGAAAAGTACAATAACTAAAATGATAAACTTACTAGAGTAGCTCAATGAGGAGTCAATCAGTTAAAGACAGTTTCATTGAGACTCAGTTAAAGACAGTTTCATTGAGATTGTACAGTAGGAGCAACGGAAAGAAAAAAGAATAATAAAGAACAATGTAAAAACTTGTAGGACAGTGAAAAACCATCAAGTATATCAACATATATCCAAGAGAAGTCCTTAAAGGAGAGAAGAGAGAAAGATACAGAAAGAATACTTGAGTAAATAATGACTGGAAAATCCCCAAACTGGATGGAAAACATTAATATGGGTATACAGGAAGCTCAATGAATGCCAGCAAACTTACAGCTTGGAGTGGGATGATAAGAAATGGAGAGAAGTCAACATATTTGAGAGGCAATTTCAAAAAAAACTTTTGATGGGTTAATATTTAGTATGAAGAAAGAGTAGTTATAAGAGAAGACCCCAGAGTGCTTTGTACCTGTCTAAGTAGGAGTTATGTTTTGCAATGTAATTGTCAACTCTTTATCCTCCCCTTACATTAGCACACAGGATGCTTGAAAGTAGATACACTCTAGTTTGTCTTTCATAAGTGCTGAGACATACTGCACATAGAAGACATCTAATACATACTTGATAATGTGTTGGATTGAATTAAAAAGAAAGCTTTCAAAAACTATTCCAAACATTATTCTCCACAGCCAGTAATTTAAGTGTTTCTAACAAATATTATCGACTGGAATAAAACTAAGAAATTTTTTTTTTTAATTTTTTTATTAGTTGGAGGCTAATTACTTCACAACATTTCAGTGGGTTTTGTCATACATTGATATGAATCAGCCATAGATTTACACTTATTCCCCATCCCGATCCCCCCTCCCACCTCCCTCTCCACCCGATTCCTCTGGGTCTTCCCAGTGTACCAGGCCCGAGCACTTGTCTCATGCATCCCACCTGGGCTGGTGATCTGTTTCACCCTTGATAGTATACATGCTGTTCCTTTGAAATATCCCACCCTCACCTTCTCCCACAGAGTTCAAAAGTCTGTTCTGTATTTCTGTGTCTCTTTTTCTGTTTTGCATATAGGGTTATCGTTACCATCTTTCTAAATTCCATATATATGTGTTAGTATGCTGTAATGTTCTTTATCTTTCTGGCTTACTTCACTCTGTATAAGGGGCTCCAGTTTCATCCATCTCATTAGGACTGGTTCAAATGAATTCTTTTTGACGGCTGAGTAATATTCCATGGTGTATATGTACCACAGCTTCCTTATCCATTCATCTGCTGATGGGCATCTAGGTTGCTTCCATGTCCTGGCTATTATAAACAGTGCTGCGATGAACATTGGGGTGCACGTGTCTCTTTCAGATCTGGTTTCCTCAGTGTGTATGCCCAGAAGTGGTATTGCTGGGTCATATGGCAGTTCTATTTCCAGTTTTTTAAGGAATCTCCACACTGTTTTCCATAGTGGCTGTACTAGTTTGCATTCCCACCAACAGTGTAAGAGGGTTCCCTTTTCTCCACACCCTCTCCAGCATTTATTGCTTGTAGACTTTTGGATAGCAGCCATCCTGACTGGTGTGTAATGGTACCTCATTGTGGTTTTGATTTGCATTTCTCTAATAATGAGTGATGTTGAGCACCTTTTCATGTGTTTGTTAGCCATCTGTATGTCTTCTTTGGAGAAATGTCTGTTTAGTTCTCTGGCCCATTTTTTGATTGGGTCATTTATTTTTCTGGAATTGAGCTGCAGGAGTTGCTTGTATATTTTTGAGATTAATCCTTTGTCTGTTTCTTCATTTGCTATTATTTTCTCCCAATCTGACGGCTGTCTTTTCACCTTACTTATAGTTTCCTTTGTAGTGCAAAAGCTTTTAAGTTTCATTAGATCCCATTTGTTTAGTTTTGCTTTTATTTCCAATATTCTGGGAGGTGGGTCATAGAGGATCTTGCTGTGATTTATGTCGGAGAGTGTTTTGCCTATGTTCTCCTCTAGGAGTTTTATAGTTTCTGGTCTGACATTTAGATCTTTAATCCATTTTGAGTTTATTTTTGTGTATGGTGTTAGAAAGTGTTCTAGTTTCATTCTTTTACAAGTGGTTGACCAGTTTTCCCAGCACCACTTGTTAAAGAGGTTGTCTTTTTTCCATTGTATATCCTTGCCTCCTTTGTCAAAGATAAGGTGTCCATAGGTTCGTGGATTTATCTCTGGGCTTTCTATTCTGTTCCATTGGTCTATATTTCTGTCTTTGTGCCAGTACCACACTGTCTTGATGACTGTGGCTTTGTAGTAGAGTCTGAAGTCAGGCAGGGTGATTCCTCCAGTTCCATTCTTCTTTCTCAAGATTACTTTGGCTATTCGAGGTTTTTTGTATTTCCATACAAACTGTGAAATTCTTTGGTCTAGTTCTGTGAAAAATACCGTTGGTAGCTTGATAGGGATTGCATTGAATCTATAGATTGCTTTGGGTAGAATAGCCATTTTGACAATATTGATTCTTCCAATCCATGAACAAGGTATGTTTCTCCATCTGTTTGTGTCCTCTTTGATTTCTTTCATCAGTGTTTTATAGTTTTCTATGTATAGGTCTTTTGTTTCTTTAGGTAGAGATACTCCTAAGTATTTTATTCTTTTTGTTGCAATGGTGAATGGTATTGTTTCCTTAATTTCTCTTTCTGTTTTCTCAGTGTATAGGAATGCAAGGGATTTCTGTGTGTTAATTTTATATCCTGCAACTTTACTATATTCATTGATTAGTTCTAGTAATTTTGTGGTAGAGTCTTTAGGGTTTTCTATGTAGAGGATCATGTCATCTGCAAACAGTGAGAGTTTCACTTCTTCTTTTCCTATCTGGATTCCTTTTACTTCTTTTTCTGCTCTGATTGCTGTGGCCAAAACTTCCAACACTATGTTGAACAGTAGTGGTGAGAGTGGGCACCCTTGTCTTGTTCCTGATTTCAGGGGAAATGCTTTCAATTTTTCACCATTGAGGGTGATGCTTGCTGTGGGTTTGACATATATAGCTTTTATTATGTTGAGGTATGTTCCTTCTATTCCTGCTTTTTGGAGAGTTTTAATCATAAATGAGTGTTGAATTTTGTCAAAGGCTTTCTCTGCATCTATTGAGATAATCATATGGTTTTTATCTTTCAATTTGTTAATGTGGTATATTACTTTGATTGATTTGCGGATATTGAAGAATCCTTGCATTCCTGGGATAAAGCCCACTTGGTCGTGGTGTATGATTTTTTTAATATGTTGTTGGATTCTGTTTGCTAGAATTTTGTTAAGGATTTTTGCATCTATGTTCATCAGTGATATTGGCCTGTAGTTTTCTTTTTTTGTGGCATCTTTGTCTGATTTTGGAATTAGGGTGATGGTGGCCTCATAGAATGAGTTTGGAAGTTTACCTTCTTCTGCAATTTTCTGGAAGAGTTTGAGTAAGGTAGGTGTTAGCTCTTCTCTAAATTTTTGGTAGAATTCAGCTGTGAAGCCATCTGGTCCTGGGCTTTTGTTTGCTGGAAGATTTTTGATTACAGTTTCGATTTCCTTGCCTGTGATGGGTCTGTTAAGATCTTCTATTTCTTCCTGGTTCAGTTTTGGAAAGTTATACTTTTCTAAGAATTTGTCCATTTCATCCAAGTTGTCCATTTTATTGGCATAGAGCTGCTGGTAGTAGTCTCTTATGATCCTTTGTATTTCAGTGTTGTCTGTTGTGATCTCTCCATTTTCATTTCTAATTTTGTTAATTTGGTTCTTCTCTCTTTGTTTCTTAATGAGTCTTGCTAATGGTTTGTCAATTTTGTTTATTTTTTCAAAAAACCAGCTTTTAGCTTTGTTGATTTTTGCTATGGTCTCTTTAGTTTCTATTGCATTTATTTCTGCCTTAATTTTTAAGATTTCTTTCCTTCTGCTAACCCTGGGGTTCTTCATTTCTTCCTTCTCTAATTGCTTTAGGTGTAGAGTTAGGTTATTTATTTGGCTTTTTTCTTGTTTCTTGATGTAAGCCTGTAATGCTATGAACCTTCCCCTTAGCACTGCTTTTACAGTGTCCCATAGGTTTTGGGTTCTTGTGTTTTCATTTTCATTCATTTCTATACATATTTTGATTTCTTTTTTGATTTCTTCTATGATTTGTTGGTTATTCAGAAGCGTGTTATTTAGCCTCCAGGTGTTTGAATTTTTAACAATTTTTTTCTTGTAATTGAGATCTAATCTTACTGCACTGTGGTCAGAAAAGATGACTGGAATGATTTCAATTTTTTTGAATTTTCCAAGACTAGATTTATGGCCCAGGATGTGATCTATTCTGGAGAAGGTTCCGTGTGCACTTGAGAAAAAGGTGAAGTTGATTGTTTTGGGGTGAAATGTCCTATAGATATCAATTAGGTCTAGCTGGTCCACTGTGTCATTTAAAGTTTGTGTTTCCTTGTTAATTTTCTGTTTAGTTGATCTATCCATAGTTGTGAGTGGGGTATTAAAGTCTCCCACTATTATTGTGTTACTATTAATTTCCTCTTTCATACTCGTTAGTGTTTGCCGTACATATTGCAGTGCTCCTATGTTGGGTGCATATATATTTATAATTGTTATATCTTCTTCTTGGATTGATCCTTTGATCATTGTGTAGTGTCCTTCTTTGTCTCTTTTCACAGCTTTTATTTGAAAGTCTATTTTATCTGATATGAGTATTGCGACTCCTGCTTTCTTTTGGTCTCCATTTGCATGAAATATTTTTTTCCAGCCCTTCACTTTCAGTCTGTATGTGTCTCTTGTTTTGAGGTGGGTCTCTTGTAGACAGCATATATGGGGGTCTTGTTTTTGTATCCATTCAGCCAATCTTTGTCTTTGGGTTGGGGCATTCAACCCATTTACATTTAAGGTAATTATTGATAGGTGTGGTCCCATTGCCATTTACTTTGTTGTTTTGGGTTCACGTTTATACAACCTTTCTGCATTTCCTGTCTAGAGAAGATCCTTTAGCATTTGTTGAAGAGCTGGTTTGGTGGTGCTGAATTCTCTCAGCTTTTGCTTATCTGTAAAGCTTTTGAGTTCTCCTTCATATCTGAATGAGATCCTTGCTGGATACAGTAATCTAGGTTGTAGGTTATTCTCTTTCATTACTTTCAGGACGTCCTGCCATTCCCTTCTGGCCTGAAGAGTTTCTATTGATAGATCAGCTGTTATCCTTATGGGAATCCCTTTGTGTGTTATTTGTTGTTTTTCCCTTGCTGCTTTTAATATTTGTTCTTTGTGTTTGATCTTTGTTAGTTTGATTAATATGTGTCTTGGGGTGTTTCGCCTTGGGTTTATCCTGTTTGGGACTCTCTGGGTTTCTTGGACTTGAGTGGCTATTTCCTTCCCCATTTTAGGGAAGTTTTCAGCTATTATCTCCTCGAGTATTTTCTCATGGCCTTTCTTTTTGTCTTCTTCTTCTGGAACTCCTATGATTCGAATGTTGGGGCGTTTCACATTGTCCCAGAGGTCCCTGAGGTTGTCCTCATTTCTTTTGATTCTTTTTTCTTTTTTCCTCTCTGCTTCATTTATTTCCACCATTTTATCTTCTGCCTCACTTATCCTATCTTCTGCCTCCGTTATTCTACTCTTGGTTCCCTCCAAAGTGTTTTTGATCTCATTCATTGCATTGTTCATTTTTAATTGACTCTTTTTTATTTCTTCTAGGTCTTTATTAAACAATTCTTGTATCTTTTCAATCTTTGTCTCCAGGCTATTTATCTGTAACTCCATTTTGTTTTCAAGATTTTGGATCATTTTTATTATCATTATTCTAAATTCTTTTTCAGGTAGATTCCCTATCTCCTCCTCTTTTGTTTGACTTGGTGGGCATTTTTCATGTTCCTTTACCTGTTGGGTATTTCTTTGCCTTTTCATCTTGTTTAGATTGCTGTGTCTGGAGTGGACTTTCTGTATTCTGGAGGTCTGTGGTTCCTTTTTATTGTGGAGGATTTACCCAGTGGGTGGGGTTAGACGATTGGCTTGTCAAGGTTTCCCGGTTAGGGAAGCTTGAGTCAGTATTCTGGTGCGTGGAACTTGATTTCTTCTCTTTGGAGAGCAATGGAGTGCCCAGTAATGAGTTTTGAGATGGGTCTATGTGTTAGGTGTGACCTTGGGCAGCCTGTATGTTGACATTCGGGGCTATGTTCCTGTGTTGCTGGAGAATTTGCGTGGTATGTCTTGCTCTAAAACTTATTGGCTCTTGGGTGGTGGTTGGTTTCAGTGTAGGTATGGAGGCTTTTGGACGGTCACTTATTACTTAAAGTTCCATGTAGTCAGGAGTTTTCTGGTGTTCTCAGGTTTTGGGCTTAAGTTTCCTGCCTCTGGATTTCAGTTTTATTCTTCCTGTAGTCTCAGGACTTCTCCAACTATACAGCACTGATAATAAAACTTCTAGGTTAATGGCGAAAAGATTCTCCCCCGTTAGGGACACCCAGAGAGGTTCACAGAGTTACATGAACAGGAGAAAAGGGAGGAGGGAGATAGAGATGAGCAGGAGGAGAAAAAGGGGGACTCAAGAGGAGAGAGACAGATCTACGCAGCTGTCTGTTCCCAGAGTGTTCTCTGTATCTCAGACACCTACAAGGATTCACAGAATTGGATTGGGAAGAGAAGGGGAAAGGAGGAAATAGAGGTGTTCTGAGGTAGAAACAGAGAGTCAAGATTGGGAGAGAATAATCTTCGGTTTAAAGATAGGGCTTCTCTCTTTTTTTTTTTTTTGTAAGGTTATAGTGTAGTGAAAATGAAAATGAATAGTAGTAGAGGAGTACTAGAGGACTTTAAAAGAAATAAGAGAAAAAGAAAAATAGAAAATAAAAGAGAAAACGGAAAAAAAAAGAAGAAAAAAGAAAAAAAAAGAAAAAGAAAAAAAAAAAAGAAAGAAAAAAAAATTTTTTTCCCCTAATTAAAAAAATCATAAAAATCTATGAAAATGAAAGTTAAGGAGTAATGGGGGAGTAATAGGGAATTTTAAAGGAAAATAAAAGAGAAAAAATAAAAAAGAAAAAATATAAAAAGAAAAAAAAAATTTTTTTTTTTCCTTACTTAGAAAAAAAAAAAGTAAAAATATATCTAGGAATTTCTCTGGAGCTGTTGCGGTCAGTGTGGGTTCGGCTCAGTTTCAAATAGCTCCTCGTTCCAGCTTACACTTCTCGATATCTACAGGGCCCTTCCAGTGAAGTCGGTGTTTTCTACAGGGATTTTAATCTGTTGCACCAGTCCCTTCTGAAGCGGTTCCCTTTGTTTATTTGGCTTCTGTTTGTCGGTCTCTTCAGAGCCTCATTTCCGCCCTGACACAGGCGGGCGGAGGTGGACTCTTATTCAGTTAGCTAGTTCCGTTGCGCTGCTGGGAGGGGCTGACGCTGCGGGGATGGGCTGGCGCTGTGGGGCGGGGCTGACGCTGCGGGGAGGGGCTGGCCCTGCGGGGGCGGGCTGGCGCTGCCGGGAGGGGCTGACGCTGCTTTCTCCGTCTGCGCTGCTCAGGCTCCCGGCTGTTCTATATGGAGCGCGCCCCGCGCTGCGCGAGGTTCCAGCCCTCGGGTGTTACACAAAAGCGCGGAAGGAAAAGCTGCGCCTGCTCTCTGTGCCTTCCCCGTCAGAGCGGTCCAGGCAGCGAGGGGCTTGATGGGCGCGCTATCCCCAGGTGTGGCGCACTCACTCCCTTCCGCGGACCCAGTCTCAGTTTCCGCTGACGCCAGTCGGGTGCGCGCGCCTTCCGCCCTCCGCGTCCCCAGCCCCAGTCCCCGCCCGCGCTGGTCGGGTGCCTGCGCCCTGTGTCTCACCGCGACCTTCCCCTCCCCCCTGCCTCCTGCCTCCTGCCTCCGGCGGGGCTGGGCCGGTCCGCAGCCTGCGAGCTCTTCTCGGGACTTTCTCCGTCCCTTTGTTCTGCGAACGGCCGGCAGTGTGTTCCGGCCGGTTAATTTTCTCTCTCTCTTTTGGTCTCCCACAGTTCAAGTTGGCACCTCACAGAAGCTCCCTCCGATTGTCCTCAGGGCACTCAGCCCCGGACCCTAGCCCAAGCAAGGCCGCCTAAGACTCCCTTCCCGGGACGGGTCTCTGTCCTTAGCTCTATTGTCTCACTTTTTATCTTTTATATTTTGTCCTACCTCCTTTCGAAGACAATGGTCTGCTTTTCTGGGCGCCTGATGACCTCAGCTAGCGATCAGAAGTTGTTTTGTGAAGTTTGCTCTGCATTCAGTTATTCTTTTGATGAATTTGTAGGAGAGAAAGTGGTCTCCCCGTCCTACTCCTCCGCCATCTTGGCTCCTCCCCAAAACTAAGAAATTATTTATTTCCCCTGATGGTTAGGCAGCTACCAAGGCCAATAATTGGCTATACAAAAATGTACATAATTTATTGACCCTTGTTCAAAGACACTGTGAGCTGCCCAGCATACCTTAACTGTGCTTAGCTTTAGTCATTGATTGCATATTTTGGATTGTCAAAATATTAATTTCATTAATACTGAGCCTGTTTTATTTTATGATATCAATATAAATTTAGATTGTATAAAGTCATTAATAAAGCATATGCATCTAAACAGATGTTTCATATAATGAAAATGAACATTAAGGAGAGGTCACTGTGCAAATTCAGAATGGTCAAATAGGTTAAGTAATTATGAGAGAAAAAAAAAAGCATGCCTGAGACCTCAATCTACATTGCCATTAAACTGCAAAAAGATGAACTCTTGACAAATCACTACTGCTGACAGTGTTACCCTCTTTTCCTTCCAACACATGATAATACAAGTACCTCACTTTTTTAAAAGAAAAGATGAAAGCTTTAGGTACTAATAATGTATTGTGAAATTTGTTTTGCCTAGGAGATTGGTCTTTTTTTAACAAAAAATTCATTTGTGTGTTCTCTACAATACAGACAATGGCTTTAGAAATAAAGTGGTGCAAATTTATAGTCAAAAAGCACTTCAAAATATCACCATAGTTTCACTACATCACTAGAATAATCTCTATGACTCTTTGAAATCATTTGCACATATGACAGTTCTTTTGATAATCAGATTTTCTAGATACATGTGTATATGAGCCACTTGTTTCTTTCCAGGATGTTTCCCCTTTGATTAAAAAATTAAGAATGGCCATAATCGTATAAGACAGCAATGCATCCACTAGTGAAGTGTTAAAGCACTATTTGCTTTTGTCTTCTTTAGAAAAGTAAAACCCTCTGTTTTTTGAAGCCTTTGTTTATAAAATCCTTTTGCATTGCAAAATAGATGTGGAGTAATTGGACGAGAAACCTTTAAAATTGACATAGAACACCTTATCTACCACTTTGTGAGGTTGTTCTGTCATGAATTATATTTGAATATGTCAGAGAAAGTGTTATTAATGTTTAATTAGAATTCAGTTCAGTTCAGTCACTCAGTCGAGTCTGACTCTTGCAGCCCCATGGACTACAGCACGCCAGGCTTCCCTGTCCATTGCCAACTCCCGGACTTTGCTCAAACCCATGTCCACTGAGTTGGTGATGCCATCCAACCATCGCATCCTCTGTTGTCCCCTTCTTCTCCTGCTTTCAATCTTTCCCATCATCAGCGTCTTTTCCACTGAGTCAGTTCTTCACATCAGGTGGCCAAAGTACTGGAGTTTCAGCTTCTAGCACCAGTCCTTCCAGTGAATTTTCAGGACTGATTTCCTTTAAGATTGACCGGTTTGATCTCCTTGCAGTCCAAGGGGCTGTCAAGAGTCTTCTCCAACAACACAGGCCAAAAGCATCAATTCTTTGGTGCTCAGCTTTCTTAAGAGTCTAACTCTCACATCCATACATGACTACTGAGAAAATCCATAGCTTTGACTAGACAGTTCTTTGTTGGCAAAATAATGTCTCTGCTTTTTAATATACTGTCTAGTTTGGTCATACCTTTTCTTCCAAGGAGCAAGAATTTCATGGCTGCAGTCACCATCTGCAGTGATTTTGGAGCCCAAATAAATAAATTCTCTCACTGTTTCCATTGTTTCCCCATCTATTTGCCTTGAAGTGATGGGACCGGATGCCATGATCTTTGTTTTCTGAATGTTGAGTTTTAAGCCAAATTCTCCATTATCCTGTTTCATTTTCATCAAGAGGCTCTTTAGTTTTTCTTCGCTTTCTGCCCATAAGGGTGGTGTCATCTGCGTATCTGACCAATTACTTCTTGAATTATCACAATATTCTTGGACTTGCCTGTGCTCTAGCTTCTTACCATGTTAGCACTTGGATACATCTTTGTTGTATATAATCAGATATTATTTTAAGCAGAGGAAATACTTAAGAAATAAGACTCTACATTATGAGTAGCTGATGGATGAAGAGTGAGGAGAGAGAAAAAAAGACAAGCTGAATTCAGACAACTGGGAATTGAGATTTGGAGAAATGATTCAGGAAATAGCTGCTGTGTTAATAAAATCTGAATCAGGAAGAAAATAACTCTCCGAACACTTGCTCTGCATTAAAAGCATTTATCTTCTGAGAAACTAAGCAAATAGTTGAAGTATTTTAATTACTTTTTTACCCTGCATAAACTGTGATTCTCTGAATTAACACCTCATTGAAATTGGACCACTCAAGACCATTGGATTTGTTCAGATTACACACACACACACACATTCATATGCACACACACAGACATATGGTAATATACCTGTTTATTTCACACTAAATGCAAAAATTCCAAAGTTGTGTTTATGGGTGTATTGTTTTTAGTATACAGCAGCTGAAGTTATAATAATGGGTCTCATTATCCTCTAACAGAGATACTATCCTTTGAACACATATTTACGTAGATGTTTCATTTATTTTTCAGCAACATCCACTGTTACATCAGGTAAAATAAAAGCCAGTCAACTCAGGAAGATGCCATGTGGTTTTTACAGAACCATCTAGAGAAAACACTGTGGGGCATGGCTAGACTTTGTGTTTTTCAGGCTCTTTCCGGGTATGAATGATGGGTTTTAGGCAGGTCTTCTGTGTAAATATACTTCTGGTAGAATGAAATCTTTTGATTTCCTTTCTTTGAGTGTATTAGCCAGTTAGCTCTGAGGTGTAGCTATAATTGTAGATGGCTGGGTTTTCTTTGATTCTCTTTTCTTGCTCTTCCTTACTCACTATGAGAGCTTTTGGCAGTATCCGTCCACCAAGAAATACATATGGAATTGGTTTGTATTCAATTGTACTAAGAACTCTGTGGAGAACTCTTAACTAGTATGAGGCATGCATTGCATTCTATTGAAACTCTTCTTTATTACATGGGACCTCTCAAACCAAAGATGATTACTTTCTATTGTGCTTTTGGGCAAGTAAAGTTGAATGACTTCATAGTCTCTTATGGTGATAAATCGGTGATGCCATCCAACCATCTCATTACCAATTCAATGGACGTGAACTTGGGCAAACTCCAGGAGATGCTGAGGGACAGGGAGGCCTGGTGTGCTGCAGTCCATGGGCTCACAAAGAGTCGGACATGACTTGGTGACTGAACAACAACAACATAGTCTCTTACTCATCCATTTAGAATTGAAGTAAAGGATAAGATATCCTCAAAATGGGCACTGTCCTACACAGCTAATAGCATGGTATGTAGATACAGCCTTCCTTCGGGTGCAAATGTCTGCATAATTCAAAGCTTAAAAATTGCCTCAACAGTTCCACTTTTAGAAATTTATTACAAGGTAAAAATATCAAAACGGTATTCAATGACATATGCATAGGATGCTAATCAGAGTGCTATTTATAATGGTTAAAAAAGGGAACCATTCAAATATCCAGTATTAAGTGGATTCTAGTGGGCTGTACTATGTCCACGCAAAGATATGCTGTGCTGTGTGTTGGGCTTAGTCACTCAGTGCCGTCCGACTCTTTGTGACCCTATGGACTATGGCCCACCCGCTAGGTAACCATTAAAGTTTATCTGTGTGCGTCCATGCTAAGTCACTTCAGTTGTGTCTGACTCTTTGCGACCCTATGGATCGTAGCCCTCCAAGTTCCTCTGTCCATGGGATTCTCCATGCAAGAACACTGAAGTGGATTGTCATGTTCTCCCCAGGAGATTCTCCCGACCCAGGGATCGAATCCACATCTCATGTCTCCTGCATTGGCAGGCAGGTTATTTACTACTAGTGTCACCTGGAAAGCCTGAAGTTTATCCATGTAAATATTATTTTTATTGACCATAAAAAATGTAAAGATACATTGATGGAAAAGAAGGTTACAAAATAATGTAGATATTTTATATTGTCTAATTTTGCTTCTTTGTATTTTTTTTAATTTACTATAAATAATAGAATTAGATTCTAGTTAAGTGACAGAGAATTTGTTAGAATAAGGAGATCTGGTTTATAATTTGTCTGAAACCAAAAATTGGAGGGGTCAGGGAAATAGGAACCAGAGTATCAGGAATAGTCTTAATTAGATAGCATCACCTCTCCTGCAACAAATACACTCTATACTTGTATCACTCTTATCCTTGCATCACTCAAGATTCAGATTCCCAGGAAAGGGTATTGTTAGCCTAGTTGATGCCATTTCTCCAGCTCTGGTAGTTAGAGAAATGTAAAGAATCTGAGACTATTCTACTTTCCTCTTTTGGGATTGAGTGATAGAAAATAGGAATTACTGTTTAAATAAGGTTTTAGACAATAGGAATAATAGCTTCTCCAGAGAAAATCAGGGTGGAATGAGTAGATAACTGACATTGTCCCACATGGCATATGTCCACCACAATAATTTATCTTGAAAATAAAAAGTTACAGCCCCCCAATATACAACTTATTTGACATTTATGATATACTTAGAATTGTTACTTGTTTCAGTTCAGTTCAGTCGCTCAGTCATGTCTGACTCTTTGTTACCCCATAAATCACAGCACACCAGGCCTCCCTGTCCATCACCAACTCCCGGAGTCTACCCAAACCCATGTCCATTGTGTTGGCGATGCCATCCAACCATCTCATCCTCTGTCATCCCCTTCTCCTCCTGCCCTCAATCTTTCTGAGCATCAGGGTCTTTTCAAATGAGTCAGCTCTCTGCATCACATGGCCAAAGTATTGGAGTTTCAGCTTCAACATCAGTCATTCCAATGAACACCCAGGACTGATCTCCTTTAGGATGGACTGGTTAAATCTCCTTGCAGTCTAAGGGACTCTCAAGAATCTTCTCCAACACCACCGTTCAAAAGCATCTATTCTTCTGCACTCAGCTTTCTTTATAGTCCAGCTCTCACATGCATACATGACCACTGGAAAAACCATAGCCTTGACTAGATGGACCTTTGTTGGCAAAGTAACATCTGGGTCAAAGATAAATATTATGCTGTGCTTATCTTCCAAAAAGAAGCATCAGTTTAAAAGTCTACTATAACAGGAGATAGAATTTTTTCCCTCTTTTACAGGAAAAAAGGATATGCATTATAACATCATTTATCAATATCTGTCTGTTTATCTCAGGAGATCCACTGCTTCCTCTCCTGCAATTCATCTCTGAACTTGGAACGTAAATACTCAGTGTGTCATTGTTGATAATGACATCTCAGAAAAGCCCTGCTAAGCTGTATCATTTTAACTCTTCATTTGGAAGGAAAGTCATGTTTATGGAAGCTATAAAAGACAATTGATAGAAATGTAGTTTTGCTAACATCATTTGAAAATAGCCCTAAAATATTTTCACCATCTGCTATGTTGCAGAGACCATGAGGCATTCTCCAAGAAGATCCTCTAGATTTGACTTTGAGAACCCTCATCCATCTGCTCCGAATTAAAGCTAAACTAGTTAGTACCTGGGTACTTGGTTCAGAGCCAATATTTCTCTGGGATGCAACTGCAAGGTTGATGTGATTTGAGATGACTTTTTTGTCATTGGGTTTGATGTAATATAAAGTTAAGAATATAATTATAGGTAAAATGTAAGTGAGAGTTTGAGGATGAAATTAATCTCTATATTTTTGCTTGTCTTTTGTCTTCCTTAACTGTAACATGGTTATAAAAGCCTTACAGCTAAATAAAACTTTTACCAATTAGTAAAAATGTATTTGGTGTGAGCATTGATGAAAATGGCTCTGAAAATAAAAAGGTTTATTTTTGTGTCAGATATTTTGAGTCTCTAAAACTTCCCAGATATTTATATTTTCAAAAATAGAAAGTTTCTAACAATTTATATGGTTTTAATTTTAATTTAGTCCCTTCTGTATTAGAAATAGATGTTTTCCCCTAGAACTCTTTTATGTTAGAATGTATGGAAGCAACATTTTAAATATGTAATTTACACTGTTATCATTTTGATTTTTTAATCCAGAGAAATCTGATATAATTCCAACTCTTCAGAGTTCTATGACATATATTTTAGCATACCTGCAAACTGTCTCTTATTTGTTCATACAGAGGGCTGAGATCCTTTGTTCTAAGGGAAGATTTCTTAGGGAAGTTCTCAGACTTTCCTCATCCCAGGAGATAAATCATGATTGCTTTAAGCCAATTTTGATAATTCCATTCCCTTTTGTTAGTGATATATCTGGTAGTGACGATCCAGTTCTGGTCAATGAAACATAATGTAGATCTTGATACCTTCTGAAAGGGACACTTTTACTGAAAAAAAGGGACTCCAGAAGAGGAGGTTCTATTTTCCCTGCTACTTCATTCCTTATGACTGTGGTTGGTAGGAGGATTTGGTATTTGGAGTTGAAGCAGCTATCTTATAACCGTGAGTTTAAAAGATCTACAGAAAAAGATGAGAATAAATAACAGAAAGATAGAATGAACTTGAGTTCCTGATAACATGCTTGAACCACTATGGCAAACCTTGAAACTAACAACCTTCAAAGTTCTTGTTATATGAGAGAATGAAATATCTTTATTGATCAAGACACATAAGTTGAATATCCTTTTACTGTAGCTGAATTTACCCTAACAGATATATATCCTAAATATCAACTGAATCATACTATAAGTGGTTTTTAAATTTCATATTTAACTTTCCAATAATGCATACTGTGATACCTGTATGTTGATTTTTACATACTTGATGCAGCTCTTCATACTTCAGTTGACAAATATTTTGAGCTATTGTTTCATGAAGTTTCCTTTTAGCCAAACATTTAAACTGTGTAAACAGTGTTACACATCAATACTTGTGTGATTATTCAAACATTTTATTATATTCTCCCCATTTTACCAGAATTAATAGAAAGGAGAAAAATGAAAGCATTAGAAATAACTTGTGAATAGAAATGTTGATCCATGATCACATTGTTGATTACAATATAATTGAGATAAATATAAAACAATTAGATGTGCCAAATACATGTACTTTTCACCTTAATCTGATGTCTGTTAGGTTAAATCCAGTTTATCTTTTGTTCATTGATGAAGTAGAATTAAGCAAAAAGTAATATGTATTGTGAAATATTGGTGTACCTATTCAGATATGGTATTTAAAGTCAAGGAGTAAATAGATACTTTATGATTATATTTAACTATCTAAAATTGGAACTCCCCTTTGGTTGTTATTTTAACGTAAAACTGTTGAACATTCATTGTATATTCAGGTGTTGGAAATCTAATAACAAGCAAGATAAAATATGACACCTCTTTTCTTTGAATTTTTAACCTAGTAGGGTTGCAATATAAACTATATATGGAACAGATTACATATATAGAATTATCTAGCTGGGTGTTATGAAGGATTGTGTATTATTGTTATTACTGTTTAGGCAGACCTTGCTTAGTCTATGGGAATGTGTGATTTATCAGAGGAAGCGATATTTAAACTGAAATTGAAAGGATGAGTAGGAATAAGACCAGAATAAGAAAGTTCAGATGAGGAAGTTTATTCCAGAGAGAACGCTCTGAGACCTACAGGAAATCTAATTTGGTTGAAGAATCAGAAAAGAAAGGAGGGAATGGAATGGTGCCAGCTGAGGCTTGAGAGGCAGGATCATTCAGGTCTTTATATGCCTAAACATACATGGGAACACGGAAAACTTTTAAGGAGTGTAGTGTCATAATTTTGTTTTAAGAAGACTCCTTGCAATATGTGTAATTTAAAGTGAATTTGAGGGGAGCAAGTGTAAAATAAGAAGACTAGATATGTGATTTCTGTGTTAATCCTCATGAAAGTTGAAAGTGTGAAGTTTGGAGGCAAAGAAGTAGATGGGTTTAAGTATTTAGGGAATAAAATTAAGAAATTTGGTCTTTAAATGAATGAATGTATAGTTTATCATCAAAACTGGAAAAACTTGGGAATAAAAATTAATTCTCAAGTCCCGGTTAAATAAACATTCGCTGGGACTGTCTTGGGTAAACCAGGACATATAGTCATCTCTGACCATAGGAGCTAGTGGAGAACAAGGAAAGACTAAATGTAAAACCAAATCGCTTTTCAATATGTAAATTTCTGGTAGTAATTACCTTTGGCCCTGGCCAGTCTCAGGAGCCACATAAATTCTTATGTTTCGTCTTAATTTATGGAATAGAACACATTAGATTCTAATAGCTTATTTTCCTGATACTTTTGCATCTCCTGCTTAGACTTGGCCTCAAGGGTTTAATACTTCAGGACAAAAACATGGTACTTCTAAGATTTTAGATGACAGAAGCAAGCTCTTTTTTGTATAACATGTCTCTTAACCCTTATTTTTGAAGTCTCTTTGACTTTGTAATGGAGAAGAAATATGTGTCAAATGAATTAGTGAATCTTTTTCCTAGGTGTGACTTTCATTTAGAGGTCAAATTAAGACCATTCAACTAGAGCAGTGACAACTATAGAATCTAGCCTTTAACCAGCCTCTTCTCTAGAGGTTTATTGGGAAGTTACTGGGAATTTCACTTAATTATATAGATTTACAAAAGTGTTCCTGCTTTTGTGTATTGTCAAGGATTAAAGGTAGTTACCCTGTCATGCTAAGACTTTACTTCCTATGCCAACTATTTCTCTTGTCTTATCTCTCTCTGGCTTCCTATACATAATCACACTCTACTAATTGTATTCAAAAACATGTTCCTCTTATTCTCTCTTCTGTTTCCAAGTAATAAAATACTTTTAAAGAAATGACAGTTTTATTTTTGTGTTTGGATTTTTTCAATAAATAGTATCTTCTAGCTAATTCTCTTATTGTTGATACCATCAGTTTCTATGATTTAACTTTCTCTTACATCAACTGTATAATAGTCTTTAATACCAGAATTTAAAAAGGAAAAGTTACTTTAAAAAAGAATAGATATCAAAGAATATATATTAGAACCAAGTAACTGAAAATAACTTGAAGGGTAATGTGGTTTAGAAAGAAAGTGGCAATAACAGCCTTCAATCTGCCAAGGAAAATGCTAAATCTGATACACTGTAAAAGATCTCCAGTTAAGCAGCAGATGATTCAGTGACTTGATAACTTTGAAAGAGTCATGTTTTCCCAAATTTGTGTAAATAAACTTGGTATTTCTCTTATTATATATATATAGGGACAGTTTCAGCTAACCCATGTTATAATAAAATTAGTATTAAAGTTCATTAAACTGTAAGGTCTTGATATTTATTCTGAATCATCAAGGAAAAATTCATGTATACATTTATTCACTTATTCAATATGTATTGTTTGACTGCCTTCCTTGAGTCAGAAATCATGTTAAGTGTTAAAGGAACAAAGGTGAGTAAGATACTCTCGTGGCCCCCATAGGAACTTGCAATCTAGTGTATTATAAACAAATAGGTACAATTAAGTGTCATGCATGTTCTAGTAAAATCTCTCAAGGGTATGGCTACTTTAATCCATATGGTCAGAAAATAGCTGTATAGGGAAGCAGATTTGGACTTGAAGTTGATACTGGGTATTTAAACAAAACACTTCATCTCTTTTCTCTGCTAGGAAGATGTGTGTTCAGCATTTTGGGATCTGGTTCACATACATGGTTAAAAGTAACTCTGTGATCTCACACAAGTCATTGAAC
Organism: Cervus elaphus; assembly: GCF_910594005.1. Classification (NCBI taxonomy): domain Eukaryota; kingdom Metazoa; phylum Chordata; class Mammalia; order Artiodactyla; family Cervidae; genus Cervus; species Cervus elaphus. The sequence goes on from NC_057832.1 coordinate 50,804,862, forward strand.
TTTGAGTCTTAGATTTCTTCTCTCTAAAATGAGAGCTGTGAATAGCTACAGGATCTTTTTCTTGTGCTAAAAGTCTTATAATTCAGTATTTAATGTCATGTTCTACTTTGTAATATTAGAATGAGAAATATATGAACAGAGAGTTCTACCACTAAATCTTCAGCAGAATTTTTTTCCTGTGGTGAGATAGAATGACTACAAGTATTCTTTGAGTACAAAGAGAACATTCTCTGTCAGTATTTGTATCACCTATGACACTCATACTTTGCTTTTGACTCAAAAACAATTTCTCATCAAAAGTTTTCAAGACTGGCATTGTTAAAGCTGCATGCAGAAGATGTTCTTAATACCTTTGCTTGGATACATAATTAGGAGATCTGATATGATTTTTTGGCCAGAACACTATCTAAAAGTTAAACTAGATTTAAAATATGGACAGTTCTTTTAGCCAGGAGATATGTGACACAAAACTAGTGTCTTAATAAGAACTTTAGTCCTTACTATTTTGACTATTTTTTAAATAAATCTTATTTATAGACATGGTTCTCTTATTGGCAGAGGTTTGGCTTGTGTTGGCTTTTTTTGATTTAAGAAACAAAAGGATATGGATTAGTGTGGAGAGGTGTTTAGCAGAGATAAATAGGGATGGTAATATTCTAAAGGAATTTAAACTGTCTGATTTCAGTGACAAATCCTAAAAAAGACAGACTAGCTTTATTGGCTCATTTAGCAATTAACAGTAAATAAATAATTTAAAACTATGGCTTCTCCTCCCTAACTGACTCTTCAAGCTTTCTGATACTCACCCTTGATGAAGGGACTTAACTAGCTGACCACTAGAAGTGGGAGATTTTTGTCTAGAGGGCAGAAATCTTTGGCTTGATGTGAAGGTTCATGGTGGATAGCAAAGCAGTTTATACTTTGTAAAGTCTTCTCACAACATGGAAAATGATAACATATTTTGTTAAACTAGCTGAAAGAACCTATATAAGTGACAAGACAAAATATTTTCTTTAAAAAAAAAAGCATTCTTTTTTAGCTGCAGTACAATTTTGATTTGGCTGCCAATAATACAGAGTAACTGGAATCCAAAGGATTCATAAACTCAGTTGCACATTTGTTGGAAACACATTTTTTTGGAAGAGCAAATTGTAATAATTAAGTAGGTGAGCCATACAGCTTTATCAAGCCAGCCCTACCTAAAAATGGGTAAAGTGAAGCCAGGACAAAATGAGTTTTCTCAGTGTACCCTATTGCTATTTTTGCAAATTACTTTTAAATTTCAGATTCAGGATTTGTAGATTGATCCAACTTGAGCCTTTCACTTGAAATTTATCTGGCAGTGTAAGGAAAGCATACTTAAGCATTAGGCTTTACAAAACAAACAAAGAAAATAGCTGAATCCTAATTGACCTTCAGCAAGTTTTTTCTTTCTTTTCTGAGTCTGTGAATAGAGTTGAACTATATACTTCTTTTTAAGACAGGTATTAGTCTCACAAAAAAGTCAGAATAGCCATCTTCTCAATGCACACATTGTTCATCCAACACTTGTGAGAAATTAAATAGGGAGTAATAACAACAAGGAAGCAGGAATGACAAGAGAGAGAAACCAGGAGTTTCCTGACTGAACAGTGGTGTTAGGGTGCATCTGCATTTTTTAAAATCACAAACTCATCCATTAATTTTTTTAAATAATTGAAAATTTTTGAAGCAGTTTTAAGTTTTATAAAAATTGAGCAGAAAGAACAGAGTTTTTGTCTTTTGCGTTTTTCAAAAGACAAGTTAATGTCTGAATTTCTACTCAATGGAAGCAAACTATCTTATACATAGTTTTTCAGGTATTCACCACAAGAACCACATTTTTTTCTAAGTCATCTGTGTACAGTTTAACTGTGATATTTGTATTTTCTCTTTTTATGTTTCAATAGCAAAAAACAGTGATGTGTTGACCTAGAGCATAGGATGATACACTTGTGGTCAACAATGAAACTATAGTGTGGATTGCAAAAATATATTAAATTGTGGACCAATAGTATAGGCTATACAGTTGTGAATAACCATGAGCCAATAATAGGAATGGTACAGTTATAGTAAATCACGGGCCTAAAGTATGGTCTGTATATTTATAATTAATCATGAGCCAATTGTACTGCAGTTGTAATCAAATATTCTGAAAGAAGAAGCTGGAAAGAAGGGACTTAACATTTTACTGGGCACCTGGTTTGTGCCTGGAAATGTTTTGTGAACTTTACATTATATTTTATTTAATTCTCACAGAAATACTATGAATCAGGTTTTATGATTCCTATAATGAAAAGATGGAAGCTAAAGGAGGTTAAACCTTTATAACTGATCACAGAACATTTTGCTATCCCCAACTTGGCTGTGAATTTCTTCTCTTAGGGAAGCTATGCTGCTGCTGCTGCTAAGTCACTTCAGTCGCGTCCGACTCTGTGCGACCCCATAGACGGCAGCCCACCAGGCTCCCCCGTCCCTGGGATTCTCCAGGCAAGAACACTGGAGTGGGTTGCCATTTCCTTTTCCAATGCATGAAAGTGAAAAGTGAAAGTGAAGTCGCTGAGTCGTGTCCGACTCTTAGCGACCTCATGGACTGCAGCCTACCAGGCTCCTCCGTCCATGGGATTTTCCAGGCAAGAGTACTGGAGTGGGGTGCCATTGCCCTCTCCGTTGGTATGCTATAGATAACCATTATTAATCAACGATGATTGGCACATAAGGTAGAACCTAGTCTTAATCCGAGTGCATAAATTTTATTTCTTTGATAATTCCACACCTTCATCAAATATTTTTCCCCCTTTTGCAACATTACTTCAAACATCATCAGTGCTAGCTGGAGCAGGTCCTTATTTGGGTCTATGAATGCTTGATACTTGTTGGCCTGTGCTATCCTAAATATTAGAAGATGTGTAACTACAATGTGCCCCCAAATACTCTCCAAAACCTGTCTCTTTAACTTGTGTAACAAATAATCAATTCTTCTTCTCAGTATCTTTTGAGCTTGTATGTAGGAAGGGACAGTCTTATAATGAAAGACCTACGAAGAAAATACTTTTTCCTAACAGTTCTTTATACAGTCCTCAAAGCACATCTCAAAGTTAGCACTGACAGCAACATTTATTTTTGAGCTTGCTCTCCATTCTATAACATGACTTTAAGTCTTAAAGACTTAAACAGTGGCATAGGACCTCTTACTTTGTGGATTTTAAAATGAAGTTTAATCCTTGAATAACACCTCATCCTCCTCAAATGAAAGTGCTAAATGAAAATATCTCCTGCCATAACAATAATCAAGAAATGTCTCAGTCATCAGTGATTTCTGGCCTCCAAATGTGAATGAGGATTCCCAAAACTGTGATCCAGCAGATGCCCCAACCCCCACGGTGAATTTCGAGGAGCTCGGATTGGGGCAGTGAATGCAAGAAACAGCCACTTGCTACATCCTTAAAGTGAACAAGGAAAACAGGATTTGGCCCCAGATAACTGAGGTGCATGTGAATGGAATGAATTCAGTGAGCCCAGAGGCTTGCATCCTCCCAAACCAAGAACACTACATTTTTAAACTTGATACCTGATTTTTCTTACTGCACAAAAGTCTTTGATGTTCAGACTGCCAGTTCCCTTTGTTATAAAATTTTATATAGCCCCATCTCCCCTCCACCTCCTTGGAGCAGCTCAGAGCTACTGAGTCTCATGGGCTCGGAGTCCTAAACATTCCCATCAAATAAACTCTACTTTCAGGTTGGGACTAATTTTTTAGTCAACAAAAGTATAAGCTAAGTAACAGCATTTGTTATGTGAATACCTCTTAAAGCCTCCTGAAATACACTATTAGTTAATATTATACTTGCATAGGACTGTGATTTCAAGATAATCATTCCTAGGCTCAATCACATGGCATCCCTTAAAATCCATCTCTGATAAAAACTCTGGAGTCCTCATTGCTTTTAGAATCCATTGACCACATTCTTTTCCTTCTTTTAACTATGTGTGCATAGTCGCTCAGTTGTGTCCAACTCTGCAACCCCGTGGACTGTAGTCCACCAGGCTCCTCTGTCCTTGGGGGTTCTCCAAGCAAGAATACTGGAGTGGGTTGCCATATCCTCCTCCAGGGATCTTTCCAACCCAGGGATCTAACCCAGGTCTCCCACCTTGCAGCTGGATTCTTTACCGACTAAGCCACAGGGAAGTCCAAGAATACTGGAGTGAGTAGCCTATCCCTTCTCCAGGGAATCTTCCCAACCCAGGAGTCAAACCAGTGTCTCCTGCATTGCAGGTGGATTCTTTACCAGCTGAGCTACCAGGGAAGCCTATAATTGTCATTTTATTTAAGCTCTTGTTTTAAGGAAGGAACATTCTTAGGTGAGCTTATGTAATGGGATTTTTTTGCACTCATATATTGTTGTTGAGTCGCTCAGTCATGCTCGACTGTTTGCAACCCCATGGGGCTGACTTCTGTTTCCTCTTAATTTCTTCTTTCTCATAATTTAGGCCTATACATGACCATTAGAATCTCCACAGGATTCTCCATTATATTTTTTCTTTCAACTTCAAATCTGCTACTCTTATCAATACCTCATGTATTCTTATTTTCCTAAGAGTGAGAATATAATTAACCTAACCTGCAAGTATTAAGAAGAAAATAAAAGGCGTCCATAACTTAAATATTTAGAGATGACTGCAATTATTATATTTGCATAATTACTTAGAATCTGTCTCTAAAAAAGGTTACAAAAGATAATTGTGTAAAATTCGGCCCATATTGTTTATAGTTTTCCATTTTCATTTCACATTTAACTCTGTATCACTGGCATTTTCCAGTGACATTAAACATTACTTTAAAATGTGTCTTTTAAATAGCTGTACCTTAAAAACCTTAACTTCAACATTGTCTTGAAGATTTTCTGTGCTTTCCTCTCTTAGATATTTTGGCTTAACAGATTTCATAAAGAGCCATTGTTAATTTTGTAGTGGCATAGAGAAAGGCTATTGATTTCTTCTTGTTTCATCATGTTCTCTGCTAATGCCATCTTCTGTTGAAGATGAAGCTTCTCCAGTCACTAGTTGAATTCCAGCAATGCCTGATACATTATTGCATTAGATGCACAGCATAATATTGACCTATGCCATACATAAAATATTGATGGTTTCCAATAAATTCACCAATAAGCACAGGTAGACATATTAATTTTTAATTTAATCAGAGAGTGCAGAGTGAGCACCATGCTGCTTTGGCAGAACTGATCAGTTAGGTTCTTTATACTAATATCAATTTGCTTCTTTTTCTTTAAGGGCATACAATTATGAAAACTATGTCTCCCTTTACAGTTTACTCATGAAACTCTGTTAAAAGATAAGAGTATGTCATAAACTTAAATATAAGTCATTCTGAATGTTAAACATCACAGACACCAATATAAATAGTCTAATAAACAGAGTGCTTAGACAATAAATTTATTACATAATTTTATGATCAGCCTGAGTTTAAACAAAAACGACTAGATTTGATTCAGTTAACATTTATTAAGCACTATTTCTCAAAGACTCTGTTAAATAACTATTGTATCCATCAAAGAATCTTTTTCTCTGACTCTTCACAGCAATTATATCGAGTGTGACTATTGTCTCCATTTTATAAATTAAGATACTGAGACTGAGAAAGTATTTGTACACACAACTGTAAATACGAGAATTTTAGATTTAACCTATGTTTTCTCATTTGGGTCCATTCATTCACTCAAGAATATTTACTGAGTACCTATAACATGTCAGAGATGATGCCAGACCCTGGGTATACAATTATCGACATACAAGATCCATTCCTCATGGGATTATAGCTCAGTGGGAAAACCATATAAAAATAATTAAAAATAAAAATGGAAGAGAAAGACAAATACTGTATGGTATCACTTATATGTTAAATCTAAAAAAGGCTCCTAGAAACAGAATAAAATGCTGGTTTCAAGGGGCTGGAGGGTGAGGGAAGTAAGGAGATGTTGGTCAAGGGTACAAACTTGCAATCAGAAGATGAATACGTTTTGGAGATCTAATGTACAGCATTATGTTTATAGTTAACAACATTATATACTTTCAAGTTCCTAGGAGACTACATCATAAATGTTCTCACTATAGAAAAAAATGATAACTGTGTAAATTGATGGAGATGTTATCTGATGCTTTGGTGGTAGTCATATTTCAACTTGTAAGTGTATCGAATCAGTACCTTGTACACCTTAAACTTACACAATACTGTATGTCGATTATATTTCAGTTAAAAATAGTTGTGCCACAAAATAAAACAACAGAGATTATTAACTATGAAAACTGACCCAATATTTCTTTCGTTCACCTGCCCTTTCTCTCTTTATTGCCCATATTTATTGGATGATTACTATATTACAGGCACCATGTTATACTTTATGAGAGTTATTTGATTCAATCATCTCAACAACCCTAAGAGGCAAATGCTATAATTGTTCCCTATATATTCATAAGGACATGGAGGATTAGATAGGTAAAATAGTTTACCTAGGGGCATAATGTGGGGGCTGGGATTTGAACTTGCATCTGTTTGATTTGAAGACCACTTTAGTCCACCAAATAATGCTTTTCTGCTTTCCCAGAACCTAAACTTCTCTACATTTATTTTTCTAAAATTATGTTCTCCATATCTTTACAGTTTTCATTAAGTGTATTTGTTATCCTGGAATAAATGATTCATGTTTAAAGTGACTACTGAATGTATCATTAGTAAGATAGTCAGGTTTCTTCCTATCTGGCATACAAAAACTTGAAATAATGGTCATGCCTATATGATCTATAGCGTAAATCTCTGAACTAAATTGTGCCCACTCCATCTTCCCTGGTCCTCTGCTCTGCTGTTCTCTCAGCTCCTTTCCCGTTTTCCTTCCTGCTACTTCTGCTTTTATCATTTCTATTTCTCTTGAACGTATGCATTATTTGCAAGATAAGCTAACCTTTGAGAAATACATTTTCACTGTTTTATATTTGATTGAAGTATGTGTGATAACAATTTTAATTGAGTTTCTCTCTGAGTAGGGACAGTTTGTCTAGTTACTTAAGTCACATGCCCATTCATGAATTAGCAAACAACACCAGGGCAAGTGAAGATCCTATCTTCCATCTTCTTTTCCTATCATCCCTGTGGCAGTATCTCCCTATCATACATTAACATACTCTGTTAATTCCTGTGCATTATTGTTGAAGTTTTTCCCAAGTTTTTCTTGGATTTGCATACATACATGAGACCAGGTAGAAGGGTATGAATCAGTTCTCAGGACTACAGAGTTGAGATGCTGCAACAGTGAGACAAATTTATGCTACACTTGAATATACACTGAAGTACACTAAGACTGAGAAGATAGTAAGTTAAAGTTAGAAAAGGTAATATTGGAAGGGAGGGCTAAGAGAAGTTAGTAAGACACATGTAGGGCCCACTTCTGGACTGAGACAGTCCAAGGAGTAGCATCAGATTACCGGTAACATCAGATTACCAGATGTTTAAAATTACTTTTCTCTTTTGAGAATGTCATAGGTTTACATATCTGAAAAAAAAAAAAAGATATACCCATTGTCAAGGCAGCTTCTTAAATCTGTACATTATTCTACCTTTCTTTACCTTTAAAACAACATAATGCGGTTACTAAATTTAGGTTTCCACAATACAAATTGTCTTGAGATATATTTCAGAGTATTTTGGACACCTTAATCAGTGTTTTAAAAACTTCTAAGTTTCCCACTAAATACCTAACTTGTAATATTTGGTAATCTCTGTTTCCTCATATGTAAAAGGTGAGGGAGGGACCATGTCATCTCTAGGGACCTTTAAGCTTTAAAGGTTCTGTGCGTATTTCTACATAAAATTCAGATGATCGTCTGTCTTTTAACTAAGCACAATGCTAAGCAATAGAAATTTAAAATAAGTTCTATAAGTCTGACAAATAGTTTTAATAACAATGCTAGGAAGCATTTTTCAAACAACAACAGCAACAAAAATGAAAACACAACTGGTATTACCCAAGGAAAACTCTTTGGATTTCTGTAATGGTATTATCTCTTTAATGTATGGTTTGTAGTTGCATTTCTTAGGAAGAAAAACACTGAAAAAACAATGGTCAGGGATATGAGCAGAAAGTAAAATTTAAATCTGGAAAACAGTTTGTCCGTGAAATTTAGTCCTGAGGGAAACATGGATTTGAAAGGAATTGCATACTATATTTTAGTGGGTGCATAATTTTGTCTGTGAAGTATTTTAATAAATACTCATAAATAGCATGACATGTTATTCTTCTTAATAATTACATATACCATGACTTCTTTGAAATATCTAGTTATTAACTTTGCTGCCATTGCCAAGGTCGTATATAATTATGCTGAAAATGTTCAGCAATGGCATTCACTTTTCTCATCTACCCAATTAAAGAAGAGACACTAGAAGAAGTGCCTCTGAGGAACTTTTTATATCTCTGATACTCTGTGCAAGTATTGAGTTGAATATATGAGTCAATTCTAATGGACAGAAATTATTGCAGTACAAGATACTAAAAAATTATTTTGTCCTTGAAGGACACTTTTTAAGAAATACTTTTTGAATTATGACAGTCTTGGATTTTCTAAGTTAAAATTGAGGACCTTTCAGAAATTTGGAGTTGTTACTGGCCTATAAATTAATTCACTGCAGCACACCCACCTGTACATAAAATTCTTAATAAACCAATATGCAAAGGACTGCCATTTCATCAAAATACTTCGGACATGTTTCATCCTTTAAGACTTGTTGTTTGAGATTAACATACTGGCAGTCCTTTTTCTCTCCCAAGTTTCACCTGTTTTTCGTGGCTGTAAATCAGCCTCAGCCATCATTCCTCTCCCTTGTTAGTCTTTCAGTAGCTGATTTAAGTGTAGCTTGTAAACCAGAAGGAAAATTGTCCTGTTCCTCTCATTTAGTGACTGCAACCCTAGGATACCAGGACCAAGGTTAGGTATCCAGAGATAAAGAGTTTTATGAACATAAGAAAATAGGATAGTATATAGTTGGCATGAAATCCTAAGAAAACAAAACCTGGAAAAATAAAAACAAACTCTAAGTCTGTAGTTGCATGTAGTGTTTTAGAAAAATACCTGAAACTTTTTTATTAATTGTGGGCATATACATTTTTACATATCCATCTGACTGATATATTGTGTATATAATCAATATGACTGGAATATTGTATATAATAAGTAAATAAATAAGTGCTCTGGAGCCATTTGCAAGAAAAGTGTGCATTGGTTGGAACGTCAAGCCATTTAACTCTTATCCATTTATTCAACACATGTTTATTGTATGTGTTGGTCACAGTTCTTGGCACATTTGCTGCATCAGTAAACAGTAAAAACAAAACAAAATTATGTCCTTGCAAAGTTTATGTGTTAGTGAACCTAAGCTAATTCAGTTTCCCATTTAGGACTCTACATTACCAAGATAGTGTTCTAGATGTAGAGCACAGCAGAAACAATGAGTTGAAGACAGGAAAATATAGCAGAACAAGTATGTAGTTCAGGTCAGTTCAATCATAAAGATAGGATGGGAAAGAAATGCAAGTGAAGGGTAGAAAGTGAATATTGGGACCCAAAATTGAAAGGGTCAAAAGAAGGGATGACATGCAAAGGCAAAACTAACTCTAACCAAAATATGTGGATCTAACTTTGGTTTTTGAAACATGACATAATATGATCTTCTTAAATAAGATGAACTTTAGTAAAGATCACTTCAGTTCAGTTCAGTCAGTCAGTAATGTCAGACTCTTTGCAACCCCATGGACTGCAGCATGCTAGGCTTCCCTGTCCATCACCAGCTCCTTGAGCTTACTCAAACTCATGTCCATCGAGTCGGTGATGCCATCCAACCATCTCATCCTCTGTCGTCCCCTTCTCCACTCGTCTTCAATCTTTCCCAGCATCAGTGTCTTTTCCAGTGAGTCAGTTCTTCACATCAGGTGGCCAAAGTATTGGCATTTCAGCTTCAGCATCAGTCCTTCCAATAAATATTCAGGACTGATCTCCCTTAGGATGGACTGATTTGATCTCCTTGCAGTCCAAGGGACTCTCAAAAGTCTTCTTTAACGCCACAGTTCAAAAGTATCAATTATTCAATAGAAACATGGAATAGAGTTATGAGATATTGGAGGTAGAGGTACATGGTTAGGAGACTATTGAATTAGCCCAAGTGAGAGATTCAAGGGCTAGTTTTTGGTAAGAAGGAAGTGGCTAGAAAGGAAGGCCTGAGTGGAAGGGGCAGGTAATAATGGAATTGACAGGAGTCAATAACAGACTGGATCAAGCAATGAAAAAGCAATCAAAGCTGTTTCGATCTCAGATAACAGAAAGAACCATAATGTCACTGACAATAATGAGTGGACTGTTTTTCTGGGTGGTTAATGTACCGAAAGGAAGATGGATAGACAGATAGATTTTCTTTCACTTCAGATATGCTGAGTTACCAAAGTGAAGATAGAAATGTAGGATTAGAGCTCAAAGGTGATTGAATCCTTAGTTACTGGGTTATTTGGTGGAATATAAAATTCAAATGTCTGACACCTCTATAGTTCTGTCCCTGGAAAATCCAGAGAAATATGTATGTAGTCTCCTTTGTTTACATAATGCTTTGCCTTATGTTACTTGAGAGTCACAATATACTAAGTAATGTTATATAGGAGCACCTCAGGGCTGCCTCTGGTTGGAAGGAGTGCTAAGGGAATTTTCTTCCATAATAAACACACCATTTTACTTTAACTTTGCTAAAAATTAATGGAAAAGCACCTAAAGATGATCTCATTCACACTTTTTATAAGATTGAGACTATACCAGTTGTCTTTTGGTGCCCTTGGATCAGGCACCTATCATGTACTGTGTTTTCATGATGTGCCTTTAAGTTATAAGGAGCAAGTAGCTGTCAATTTTCAGGTTTAAAATATATGAATACATTAAGTGATAAAGATAGAGCAATTTTGGTTTATTTAGTTTTCAAATTTAATTCGTTTTCATATTGTTTACACTGAATCATACGTTTTTCCAAGGTTGCAAGTGAGTGATATGCTCGGCAGGCCTGGGTGATAAGATTCAGAGTGTGGAGACCAGTGATAAGGGAGCAGTGTGTCAATGCTAGCATCGAAGAGCCACTTCCTGGGAAGAGTGGCAACGCCGTCAGCAGAGCCAGGTTCATGGCTGAGTGACCTATGCAATCACACACCATTCCATGTTCAAAATTATTCTTGTACTCTGTTGCTGAGCAGAGTATTAAACAAGAGACCACATATTTTCATTTTGCAGAAGTTACTTCTGCAAGTTAGGTGCTGACCATTTGTATACCACTTTTGGAAGTCTGCCATATTCGTCTTAGTTCCTTTGTCTCTCCTTTTCTCCTGGCTTGTTTCTAATCATCCCTGTGAGTTTCCTCTCGTCTCCTCACTGCATGATGCTTTACACTTATGGCTCTGCTGCCTTTGCCATGTGTGTCTTCTGTACTTTCCCATAGTTTTTGGTTTTTATCTTGCTTGTCACATTCTCACTCCCCAAGAAAGATTATATGCTTGGGAATACTAGGCGCTATATCCAAAAAGGACAGTTTTATCTGTTTGGAATTATAAGGACAAATTCTATAGTTTATAACCTTTCCAAGGCCTGTGGAAAATCTTTGAGACTTGAAAAAAAGAAAAGGACATATTGCTCCAAAACAGAAAGAGAAAGCTGCAATATCAAAACAATCAAATAATATATCTAAATCATAAATAGTCAAATTTACTATTCATAAAAAATTCATGTTTCTCATTTCTGAAGAATTCCTAAAGAGGCATATTTATGCTGAAAAGCATGGACAATTATAAATTAAGTTATTGAATTTTAGACAAAATTATTTTTAAATTCTTTACATGCATACATTTTCATATAGTTTATATGATATGGGATGATAGGCTACCCAAATGAATAATGTGTAAAGCTTAAGTAGCTAAAATGGTCTGGTATCTTGAACAGCAAACTGTTCTTGGACAGTCTTGTGATGGGCCATGTCATAGAGTTGTAGCTTCACTGGGATCCAAGTTGTGGATGGATATAATTGAATTGTATTTCCATCCCTAGTAGAGTTGTTTGTGGTTAAGTTTTTTCTATGATGCAAAGCATGGTATGATCATGACATTGACAACTTCACAGCTTGACCAGTCCAGCTTTCCCATTTATAAATTAGTTCTAAATTGTTATTTGCTGATTCAAAATAACAAAGTAATGTCACTCATGCACTCATGTCCTATCTGACTCTTTGCAACACCATGAACTGTAACCCACCAGACTCCGCTGTCCATGGATTTTTCCAGGCAAGAATATTGGAGTGGGTTGCTCTTTCCTATTCCAGGGAATCTTCTGACCCAAGAATTGAATGCATGTCTCTTGTGTCTCCTGTATTAGTAGGCAGATTCTTTACCACTGAGCCACCTAGGAAGCCCAAGTAAATGTACTATTAAGTACTTAATCCTTAACTCTTAATACATTGTAGATTTTTTTGTTTGATTTTTGTGCATTGTTTGAAATGCTCTTTATAGATGTTTGCAACAAAGTATTTTAGATATTCTGAATTATGCTTCTGCTGCAGAGCAATTAAAAACTGATGGATAATATATTTTTTAAATATTTTGACATCCTATACTGAGTTGTGAGTTGGTAAAATAAAGAAAATAGTAAGAAAATAATCCTTAGAAACTTTTGATGTCCTTCAACCAAAGACCTCTAGGAACACATCTGGAATTAAGGTAGTTGGAATTTATTACTCATTGTGTTGAGGGAGAACTCTTACCACAAGGAACAATGGCATATCTTAGGAAAAGGATGTCAGAAACAAGATACTGTAGAGATTTTGGCTTTGGTTAAGTATTTTGAGTAAGGAGCTAAGCAAACAAGGTAGACCAGTTCTATGACTGGATGTATCAATAAATGTTACCTAGAAAGAGAGTTTGGGTTGTCAGGAGTGGTAGCTCAGATGGTAAAGCATCTGCCCACAATGTGGGAGACCCGGGTTCAATCTCTGAGTCGGGAAGATCCTCTGGAGAAGGAAATGGCAACCCACTCCATTACTCTTGCCTGGAAAATCCCATGGATGGAGGAGCCTAGTAGGCTAGAGTTCATGGGGTCACAAAGAGTTGGACATGACTGAGCAACGTCACTTTCAGAAAAAGAGGGGAGACTTGAATGAGGATAAAGAGGTTGTTGGCAGAGAAGTATCATTCACTTGTTTTATCGAGGAGGGTAACACAATATTTGTTGATATAAACTGAATTCTTCAATGTTTAGTTTATTCATGTTTTAATCATGTCACTGGTTTTCTCAGTCCTTCAATCTTTTTTTCCTGTTTGGATAAGTAATATGAAAAATTAGGAGAGCAGTAACTTCTCTAGAGTTTGAGCATGTTGTTTTTATGGACTTTAAAAGAGTGTTCTTGAAATGAACAACATTCCTGTCCAGGGATCATAAGAACAGAACCTTTTATTCTTTGTTAAACTGTTTGTGATTACAAAATGTTTGTTTTGGTAATCTGCATTTTCTGACAATACTAATTAGGAAAGCATAAAGATACAACAATTCCCTGAAACAGTTTTTAAAGCTTAATGACTTCTCTTAGCAATAAAAGCCATACAAATATCATGGTTTGAAATTAAAACTTAGAACTTTTATAGTATATCAGTTTATCAAAAATTTAGTCATTATTTATTATTTACTCACTTATTTATTACCTTATTTTATACATTTACTAAATACCTATTTTAAAATATTTAGTGTGGTAAGTTCAAAGCTACAGCACACTGCAAACACCTTTAAATTTGTAGTGAAACTTTCAGTGAAGAGAAAAGCCATTTATTTCTCTCACTTAGGTTTGAAAATGAGTCAAATACCATGGACTTAATGATATTCAGTGGCAGACTTTTCTGGCAATTTTTTTTTCTGAAATGAGGCTATTTTGTGTGTGTGTGTAATATTATTTCATGTCTGACTCTTTGCGATCCCGTGGACTGTAGCCTACCAGGCTCCTCCGTCCATGGAATTCTCCAGGCAAGAATACTGGAGTGGGTTGCCATTTCCTTCTCCAGGGATCTTCGAGACCCAGGGATCAAACCGTGGTCTCCTGCATTGCAGGCAGATGCTTTACCCTCTGAGCCACCAGGGAAGGCCTATTATTATTATATTATTTCAATATCATTTCTGTATCAGTTGTTAAAATCACCTATTTTAAGATTTCACCTATTTTACATATGTTATTCCAAGTTTTTACCATTCTGTCTAATGTTACAAGTAGAATGATCAGAGTAAGTAAGAATGATAGTTGGTTTTTAATCCTACAAGTGAATTTTGAAATTAAGAAGCAATTGAAAGTGATAAGAATGCAGCCTTTATTAAGATATGTTATAGTGATGCACATATTCCACCATTTAAATCAAAGGACATGCCAAGCAAAGATACAAGCTTACTCTTTGACAGTATTTCACCTTCATGGATGAATAACTCTTCTAATGGACCATCATAGTTGTAGACATATCTCCATAGTTTGGACTACGGTGGAAGGGAGTTTAGTGTTCACTGAGAATCTGCTCCCACTGCTCCTGTAGTATGCACGAGTGCCGTCCCTACTCACTACATGCAGAATAAGCAATGACCCCTGGGGTGTGAAAATGGTATTCAGATGTAATTTATGTAATTAATTTCATTGGAGGCCATTATAATACAGGGGAATTTGAATAATTAATAGTGGTGCTTGAAAATAATGTAACAAAGTGTATAATTCTAGTCCTATTTAAGTGGCATATGAAAATCTTTTATAGGCTAATGTATTTATTTTATAGGACTGTGTACTTTTATCAGTAAGTTTATTAACATTTCATGGAACTGTCCCTAATTTCACTATTTTATGAAACATATATTATTATATGTATATTTTATACTCATGTATACATATTTGTAAAAAGCCTTTTTACCCTTTGTTAAAGTCTAATATGGCTTATTTCCTTCACATTTCATTATTATTAAGTCAATGCATAAAGAACTATGCTGTATTAATATTTTATATGTTACTATTTTATTATAAAATTATCTTATTATAAAATTCAGGATTCCCTTTTGTATAGAAATGGTATTTATCATTTTATAATTCTTCCTTGCTTTTTTTATTTCAATGAACATAATTTAGCACATCATTCACATTATATCTTAATTCACAGTATTTTATTGTAGAATGAATGCACATTTTCTTCAATGGTTTGATTGACATAACCTAAAATATGTTAAATAGTTTTATGGCAACTAATAATGTGTTTTGCTGGCTAATATAACTACTGTTGTTACAGAATACCTTGATATCTTGTTATAAACTCATCAATAAAATAATCTCTTTATCTTTTCACTTCTGTTCCTGAATAGGGAAATGTAAGCATATCCTTATTTTTACTTGTTTTTTGATATATTCATTCAAAATGAACATAAAACTATAAAATTGTTTTAATTTTTTTCTTATATTTTATTTTATTTTTTTAAATTTTTGCCATTGTATATTTTATTTTATTTTTTTCCATTTATTTTTATTAGTTGGAAGCTAATTACTTTACAATATTGTAGTGGTTTTTGCCATACATTGACATGAATCAGCCATGGATTTACATGTATTCCCCATCCCGATCCCCCCTCCCATTTCCCTCCCCACCGCATCCCTCTGGGTCTTCCTAGTGCACCAGCCCCGAGCACTTGTCTCATACATCCAACCTGGGCTGGTGATCTGTTTCACCCTTGATAATATACATGTTTCGATGCTGGTCTCTCTAAACATCCCACCCTCGCCTTCTCTCACAGAGTCCCAAAGTCTGTTCTGTACATCTGTGTCTCTTTTTCTGTTTTGCATAAAGGGTTATCATTACCATCTTTCTCAATTCCATATATATGCGTTAGTATACCGTACTGGTCTTTATCTTTCTGGCTTACTTCACTCTGTATAATGGGCTCCAGTTTCATCCATCTCATTAAGACTGATTCAAATGAATTCTTCTTGATGGCTGAGTAATATTCCATGGTGTATACATACCACAGCTTCCTTATACATTTGTCTGCTGATGGGCATCTAGGTTGCTTCCATATCCTGGCTATTATAAAAAGTGCTGCAATGAACATTGGGGTTCACGTGTCTTTTTCAGATCTGGTTTCCTCGGTGTGTATGCCCAGAAGTGGGATTACTGGGTCATATGGCAGTTCTATTTCCAGTTTTATTTATTGCTTGTAGACTTTTGGATAGCAGCCATCCTGACTGTCTTGTGATGGTACCTCATTGTGGTTTTGATTTGCATTTCTCTGATAATGAGTGATGTTGAGCATCTTTTCATGTGTTTGTTAGCCATCTGTATGTCTTCTTTGGAGAAATGTCTGTTTAGTTCTTTGGCCCATTTTTTGATTGGGTTGCTTTTTTTCTGGAATTGAGCTGCAGGAGTTGCTTGTATATTTTTGAGATTAATCCTTTGTCTGTTGCTTCATTTGCTATTATTTCCTCCCATTCTGAAGGTTGTCTTTTCACCTTGCTTATAGTTTCCTTTGTTGTGCAAAAGCTTTTTAGTTTAATTAGGTCCCATTTGTTTATTTTTGCTTTTATTTCCAATATTCCGGGTGTTTTAATTTTAAAAAGTAAATGAAATTGCTTTTCCCCCCTAGATAGAAGGCCTCAGCTTCCAATTCCATAACAATTAGTTATTATGAAATATGCTTAATCTACTAAATACCTTTCTCTTGAAGCCCTATATTTCTTTCTCAAATATTTAAGTTTTAGAAAATATTTGGCTCTGAGTTTAGATGCTAATCAGAATTAGACAGTACCTTTATTTTTCTCCCATGATGACTTGAATCACATCATGCAGTAGAAAGAGCGATTTGGGTAGAACTGTGTTCTTTTCTCAATTCTAAATCTTTTTGGATTTGTGCTTTTGAACAAATTTGGGGAACTCTTTAAGATTTAATTACCTCATGTATAAAAACAGGAATTGTACTGCTTATCCTTTAGAATGCTTTCAGGCATTTCTTATGCTCTAAGTATTCTTACTTTTGTCGATACCATATATGTTTGTTAGGGCTCACATAACAAAGTACCAGAGACTGGGTGGCTTAAACAATAGAAAATTTTTTCTCACAGTTCTAGAGGCTAGAATGCAAACTATCCACAATATACAGAGAATGTTTACAATTTAATAATATGAAAAACAAATTTATTTCCAAATTTAGCACAAGTACTTAACAGGTGATTTATTGAAGAAGATAAATTAATGACCAATTAACCCACTCCAGTGTTCTTTCCTGGAGAATCCCAGGGACAGGGGAGCCTGGTGGGCTGCGGTCTATGGGGTTGCACAGAGTCGGACATGGCTGAAGCAACTTAGCAGCAACAGCAGCATGTTAATTGATATATAAACTGTATATATTTATGCAGTGAAATACTTCTCAGCAACACATAGGTGAACTTCAAAACATTATACTCAGAGAACAAAGCTATTTACAAGAGGCTCTTCCTGTATGTTTTCTTTTCTTTTTTTTTTTTTGTATGTTTTCATTTACATGAAAGGACAAAATTTTCAGTTTCCTTAATATTGAAAGGGAATCAAAGAGAGAGCATATCTATAGATAAAATATAGTTTTAAGAGACATATCAATCACATGCAATTCGTGGAGCTTATTTTGTGATTTAAGCAAACCATCTATTTAAAAGTTCTGAAATAATAGAGTAAATAAATGAATTTATTTATAAAATAGCATCTTACTATTTTATGGTCAAAACAAAATAGATCATTGACAGAGCTTTTTAACTATATGAAGGCTTTATCATACTTTCTCAGTGTAATATTAGTGTTGTAATTGTTTTTTGTTCTGTTTTTAATTTATTTTAATTGGAGGCTAATTACTTTACAATATTGTGGTGATTTTTGCCATACATTCACATGAATCAGCCATGGGTGTACATGTGTTCCCCATACTGACCCTCCCTTCCACCTCCCTCCTCATCCCATCCCTCAGGGTCATCCCAGTGCACCAGTCCTGAGCACCCTGTCTCATGCATCGAGCCTAGACTGGTGGTCTATTTCACATATGATAATACACATGTTTCAATGCTATTGTCTCAAATCATCCCACCCTCACCTTCTCCCACAGAGTCCAAAAGTCTGTTTTTTACATCTGTGTCTCTTTTGCTGTCTCACATATAGGGTCATTGTTACCATCTTTCTAAATTCCATATATATGCATTAAGATACTGTATTGGTGTTTTTCTTTCTGACTTATTTCACTCTGTATAATAGGCTCCAGTTTCATCCACCTCACTAGAACTGATTCAAATGCATTCTTTTTAATAGCTGAGTAATGTTCGCTTGTGTATATGTACCACAGCTTCCTTATCCATTCGTCTGCTGATGGACATCTAGGTTGCTTCTATGTCCTGGCTATTATAAACAGTGCTGTGATGAACACTGGGGTACACGTGTCTCTTTCAGTTCTGGTTTTCTCGGTATGTATGCCCAGCAGTGGGATTGCTGGGTCATATGGCAGTTCTATTTCCGGTTTTTTAAGAAATCTCCACATTGTTCTCCATAGTGGCTGTACTAGTTTGCATTCCCATCAACAATGTAAGAGGGTTTCTTTTTCTCCGCACCCTCTCCAGCATTTACTGTTTGTAGACTTTTTGATAGCAGCCATTCTGATCAACATGAGATAGTACCTCATTGTGGTTTTGATTTGCATTTCTCTGATAATGAGTGATGTTGAGCATCTTTTCATGTGTTTGTTAGCCATCTGTATGTCTTCTTTGGAGAAATGTCTGTTTAGTTCTTTGGCCCATTTTTTGATTGGGTTGCTTTTTTTCTGGAATTGAGCTGCAGGAGTTGCTTGTATATTTTTGGGATTAATTCTTTGTCAGTTGCTTCATTTGCTATTATTTTCTCCCATTCTGAAGGCTCCCATTCTGAAGGCTCCCATTCTTTGTTGTGCAAAAGCTTTTTAGTTTAATTAGGTCCCATTTGTTTATTTTTGTTTTTATTTTCATTACTCTGGGAGGAGGGTCATAGAGGATCCTGCTATGATTTACATCAGAGAGTGTTTTGCCTGTGTTTTCCTCTGGGAGTTTTATAGTTTCTGGTCCTACATTTAGATCTTTCCATTTTGAGTTTATTTTTGTGTATGGTGCTAGAAAGTGTTCTAGTTTCATTCTTTTACAAGTGGTTGACCAGTTTTCCCAGCACCACTTGTTAAAGAGGTTGTCTTTTCTCCATTGTATATTCTTGCCTCCTTTGTCAAAGATAAGGTGTTCATAGGTGCGTGGATTTATCTCTGGGCTTTCTATTTTGTTCCATTGATCTATGTTTCTGTCTTTGTGTGAGTACCCTACTGTCTTGATGACTGTAGCTTTGTAGTATAGTCAGAAGTCAGGCAGATTGATTCCTCCAGTTCCATTCTTCTTTCTCAAGATTGTTTTGGCTATTCAGGGTTTTTTTTTGTATTTCCATACAAATTGTGAAATTATTTGTTCTAGTTCCCTGAAAACTACCATTGGTAGCTTGATAGGGATTGCATTGAATCTATAGATTGCTTTGGATAGTATACTAATTTTCAGTATATTAAGTCTTCTGAACCATGAACATGGTATATTTCTCCATCTATTTGTGTCCTGTTTGATTTCTTTCATCAGTGTTTTATAGTTTTCTATTTATAGGCCTTTTGTTTCTCTAGGTAGATATACTCCTAAGTATTTTATTCTTTTCTTGCAATGGTGAATGGTATTGTTTCCTTAATTTCTCTTTGTGTTTTCTCATTGTTAGTGTATAGGAATGCAGGGGATTTCTGTGTTGTCACTTTATATCCTGCAACTTTACTATATTCATTGATTAGCTCTAGTAATTTTATGGTGGAGTCTTTAGGGCTTTCTATGTAGAGGATCATGTCATCTGCAAACAATGAGAGTTTTACTAACTCTTTTCCAAACTGGATTCCTTTTTCTTCTCTGATTGCTGTGACTAAAACTTCCAAAACTATGTTGAATAGTAGTGGTGAGAGTGAGCATCCTTGTCTTATTCCTGACTTTAGGGGAAATGATTTCAATTTTTCACCATTGAGGATAATGTTTGCTGTGGGTTTATCATATATGGTTTTTATTTTATTTTATTTTCATATATGGTTTTTATTATGTTGAGGTATATGCCTTCTATGCCTGCTTTCTGGAGGGTTTTTATCATAAATGGATGTTGAATTTTTTCAAAGGCTTTCTCTGCATCTATTGAGATAATCATATGGTTTTTATCTTTCAATTTGTTAATATGGTGGATCACATTGATTGATTTGCAAATATTGAAGAATCCTTGCATCCCTGGGATAAAGCCCACTTAGACATGATGTATAATCTTTTTAATATGTTACTGGATTCTGTTTGCTAGAATTTTGTTAAGGATTTTTACATCTATCTTCATCAGTGATATTGACCTGTAGTTTTCTTTTTGTGTGGCATCTTTTTCTGGTTTTGGTATTAGGGTTATAGTGACCTCATAGAATGAGTTTGGTAGTTTACCTTCCTCTGCAGTTTCTGGAAGAGTCTGAGTAGCATAGGTGTTAGCTCTTCTCTAAATTTTTGGTAGTATTCAGCTGTCAAGCTGCCTGGTCCTGGGCTTTCATTTGTTGGAAGATTTCTGATGACAGTTTTGATTTCCTTGCTTGTGATGGGTCTGTTAAGATTTTCTATTTCTTCTTCATTCAGTTGTGGGAAGTTATACTTTTCTGAGGATTTGTCCATTTCTTCCAAGTTGTCCATTTTATTTGCATATAGTTGCTGATAGTAGTCTCTTATGATCCTTTGTATTTCTGTGTTGTCTGTTGTGATTTCTCCATTTTCATTTCTTATTTTGTTGATTTGATTCTTCTTCCTTTGTTTCTTAATGAGTCTGGCTAATTGTCTATTTTATTTTCTCAAAGAACCAGCTTTTAGCTTTGTTGATTTTGGCTATGGTCTCCTTTGTTTCTTAGGCATTTATTTCTGCCCTAATTTTTATGATTTCTTTTTTCTACTAACCCTGGGGTGCTTCATTTCTTCTTTTTCTAGTTGCTTTAGGTGTAGAGTTAGGTTATTTATTTGATTTCTCTCCTGTTTCTTGAGGTAGACTTGTATTGCTATGAACCTTCCCCTTAGCACTACTGTTACTGAATCCCATAGTTTCTGGGTTATTGTGTTTTCATTTTCATTCATTTCTGTGCATATTTTTATTTGTTTTTTTATTTCTTTTGTGATTTGTTGATTATTCAGAAGTGTGTTGCTTAGCTTCCATATGTTTGTATTTTTAATAGTTTTTTTTTTCCTGTAGTTGACATCTAATTGTACTGCATTGTGATCAGAAAAGATGCTTGAGATGATTTCAATTTTTTTGAGTTTACCAAGGCTATATTTATGGCCCAGGATGTGATCTATCCTGGAGAGTGTTCCACATGCAGTTGAGAAAAAAGTGAAATTCATTGTTTGGGAATGAAATGTCCTATAGATACCAACTAGGTCTAACTGGTACATTGTGTCATTTAAAATTTGTGTTTCCTTGCTAATTTTCTGTTTAGTTGATCTATCCATAGGTGTGAGTGGGGTATTAAAGTCTCCCAATATTATTCTGTTACTGTTAATTTCCCCTTTCATAGTTGTTATCATTTACTTTATGTATTGTGGTGCTTCTATGTTGGGTGCATATATGTTTATAATTGTTATATCTTCTTCTTGGATTGATCCTTTAATTATTATGTAGTATTCTTCTTTGTCTCTTTTCTTGGCATTTATTTCAAAGTCTGTTTTATCTGATATGAGTATTGCTACTCCTGCTTTCTCTTGGTCTCCATTTGCATGAAATAGCTTTTTCCAGCCCTTCACTTTCAGTCTGTATGTGTCCCTAGGTTTGAGGTGGGTCTCATAGGCAGCATATTAGAGGTCTTATTTTTGTATCCATTCAGCCAGTCTTTGTCTTTTGATTGGAGCATTCAACCCATTTACATTTAAGGTAATTATTGATAAGTATGATCCTGTTGCCTTTTACTTTGTTGTTTTTGGTTTGAGTTTATAAAACTTTTCTGTGTTTCCTGTCTCAAAAAGATCCTTTAGCATTTGTTGAAGAGCTGGTTTTGTGGTGCTGAATTCTCTGAGCTTTTTCTTGTCTGTAAAGCTTTTGATTTCTCCTTCATATTTGAATGAGATCCTTTCTGGGTATAGTAATCTGGGTTGTAGGTTTTTCTCTTTCATCACTTTAAGTGTGTCCTGCCATTCCCTTCTGGCTTGAAGAGTTTCTATTGAAAGATCAGCTGTTATCCTTATGGGGATCCCCTTGTGAGTTATTTGTTGTTTTTCCCTGCTGCTTTTAATATTTGTTCTTTGTGTTTGATCTTTGTTAATTTGATTAATATGTGTCTTGTGGTGTTCCACCTTGGGTTTATCCTGTTTGGGACTCTCTGGGTTTCTTGGACTTGGGTGGCTATTTCCTTCCCCATTTTAGGGAAGTTTTCAACTATTGTCTCCTCAAGTATTTTCTCATGGCCTTTCTTTTTGTAATCTTCTTCTGGACTCCTATGATTCGAATGCTGGGGCATTTAACATTGTCCCAGAGGTTTCTAAAGTTGTCCTCATTTCTTTTAATTCTTTTTTCTTTTTTCCTTTCTGCTTCATTTGTAATTGTTTTTTAAAAGCCAGTCATTTTAAGTGGAACTGGGAAGCAGCCCTGATCTGCTCATAACCACAAAATTTGTTCCTTATTTAGGGGACAGTAATCTAAAACAACAGTGATGCATGAAGTCCAGAAATGTACTGAGAGCCATGGTTACAATTTCAATGTCAACTTTGGCCAAGTTCAAGGATTAGGGTTGTGGATGTGGCAGGAAGAATAAATATATCATTTCCTTAGGGTAACATTTACAAACATGCACACCTATAACACATCCCTACAAGATACTCTACAAAAAGGTGGGATTTAATGACCACTAGGCCTGACCACGACTGTAATTAAGGCCATTATAACTCTGAAATGAAGAAAACTTTAATTTTTTTTTACCCAGTGTTTCTCAAATTTATTTGACCACAGAATACTTTTTCTCCCCCACATCTTAGTGATTAATAT
The DNA here is from genome assembly GCF_910594005.1 of Cervus elaphus. Classification (NCBI taxonomy): domain Eukaryota; kingdom Metazoa; phylum Chordata; class Mammalia; order Artiodactyla; family Cervidae; genus Cervus; species Cervus elaphus. The sequence goes on from NC_057832.1 coordinate 50,828,066, forward strand.
CTTGTGGAACAAACTTGGGCAAACTGTTTTAGATATTGTATTAGTCTCTATATATAGAGAGAAGAAAATACTTTGCTTGTTCTTGTCTTTCTGTCAATAAGTCATAGTTGGCTGGATTTCTAGCTCTAGCCACATGTCAACACAAAGTTTAAGTGTCAGAGTTTATAATTTTATCTTGGATTATGGATGTTTAATCTTAACCTGACACTGAAAACTTGTGTGAATGAAAGGCTGTCATTTTGTCTCCAAAGTGAACAAGACATAACAATAACTTTGTAATTTTTTATTTGACTTTCTAAAACTGCTTACTTTCTTAACACTAAATCTTTAGATTTGGATTCTTGATGGGGTCTTATAAATGTTTAAATTTACCGCTGGAGGTCATCTCATTCATTATTTGGTTTGTAATTCCTTCTTTCTCTTTCAATTCATCTACTTTATCTATCTTTGTTATGCCCTTCATCTCCTGGAATCAGGCTTTGTTTTGTGCATTGGGAAGTCCAGGGGAAAATCCCTGAAAATACAGATATGTTACAAATCTACCTTAGGATTTATGGTATTATATGAATGAGAGCTTGAGATCCTTAAACTTGCTCTAACTGCCTAAATTGTGCTTAATGGCTTTAAACAAAGAAGAGACTGCTGAAATCCCCCTCTGTACCCATGGCTACAATGTATTCTTTGAATAGCATCCTGGTATCTCCAGTTGTATAGAATGGATTATTAGTGGGTCACTAATCTGTAAGATTTTTACATGTGGTGTTTTATTTAATTTCGTTCATCCTAACTTACTGACTTTTCAAACTTTATAATGTATCTTTAGATAGTTGAGAAAGTATGAATCATTTATGAGGTGACTATTCACGTTCAGATTTGCAGTTCTTCCTGCAAGTGCTTTGCACATATCTATTCATTACAAATGCAGGAGATATGGGTTCAATCTCTGGGTCAGGAGGATCCCGGGGGTAGGAAATGGCAAACCACTTCAGTATTCTTGCCTGAAAATTCCGTGGACAGCAAAGCCTGGTGGGCTACAGTCCATGCGGTCACAAAGAGCCAAATACAACTGAGCGACTGAGCATGCATTCATTACAAAATTTCATTGTTTCTCACCATATGTATTTTTATGGAAATAATTTAAAACTATTCTATTTACTGAGTTGACAGGAAAAATTGCTTATAAGTGTTTTAAAATCAAGCATTTTCTTATGGCCAAATCTAAAGTATATTTTCTCATATAATTTACAAGATTATAAATTGAGTTTCTATCACATTATTCTTTGTATATGCATTTATGTTCAGAAAACAAATTAACTAAATCCACATTGAATCCTTAATTCTATGTTATTTGGGGGGAAAAGTATTCTTAATCTCAAAAAACCAGTACTTTTATTAACTAATTTAAAACTTGATTTAATGAGTAGATATATGTTCTGTTTTATATATTTCATAATATCTTAAACCAATTTTGAGCTAAATTCCTGTGTACTTTATGATTTGGCTTAAACAGTTCTCTTTTGGAATTTACATAATTATGCCTTTAGCTGTTTTTATAAAAACTGATTAAAAGGTGATTCCTGAGATTTTTTATATTTTAATTTACTAACATGATCATGCTGTCATGTTAAAGATGTTTGTGTGACATAAGGCAGCTATTTTACTAATATCAGGTAGATAAACCTGTATTTTAAAAATTGTTTAAGGACCAACACAAAAATACAGTATAAATCATATTAGAATGTTAATAGACTTTCACTGCTTTCATTCAAATATCTCAGAAAAGAAAACCAACTTTTTTGGCAGAGCAACAGTAATTCACCTTAAATTCCAGGGAAGCATCACCTTTTTTCTTTCTTTTGTTTTTTAGGAATCTAGTGTTCATAAACAAGCATGTTTTTGGATAGGAGATATTCTAAAACTAATGCTGTATAAAAAGAATCACATACCTTTCATTTTATTTTATGTTGAGAAACATCTATAGAGGTGACTGTTTCCTTTGTAATAAGACTATAAGAGACAATTGTAGGACTTAAAAAAAATATCTGAGTGGTAATCATTAAGGTTTACATTCAAGACATCAGTCAAATTGCCAATCTTCTCTAGACAACTACTGAGAGCCCTAATTCCTTTTTAGGAAATTCATCTTTCTTGAAGCTGATACAAGATTAGATAACAGTTTAATCTGGGAAAGCTGCCAGTTGTTATTGCCATATAACTATCCTTGGTATTTAAAAGTACTACTGAAGCATACATTCACCATAACCAAGGCTCTAGTGAGTAGTTGTTCTTTATGTGCTTATGGGTTAGTATTGGGCTTCCCTGGTAGCTCAGTTGGTAAAGAATCTTCCTGCAGTGCAGGAGACCCCAGTTCAATTCCTGGGTGGGAAAGATTCTCTGGAGAAGGGATAGGCTACCCACTCCAGTGTTCTTGGGCTTCCCTTGTGGCTCAGCTGGTAAAGAATCAGCCTACAGTGAGGGAGACATGGGTTTGAGCCCTGGGTTGGGAAGATCCCCTGGAGAAGTAAAAGGCTACCCACTCCAGTATTCTGGCCTGGAGAATGCCATGGACTGTATAGTCCATGGGGTTGCAAAAAGTTGGACACAACTGACACAAAGCGACTTTCATTTTCATGGTCAGTATTGAATTGTTCACATTTGCCTGCTGCCATTTTGGCCATTCTCTATCTAATTGACAAGTGAGATAGCTGGGAGTGAAGATTTAGTTATAACTCCCTGGAAAAAGTTTCTTATGTTTGTTTTATAATTTCAATAATAGTTCTGCTCTGCCTCAAAGACTGTGCATGATTATGTTCATCTTCCTAATGAATCTGTACCTCTAAGCATTTGAAAAAAAAAGATAGGAACTGCAAATTACATGGATTTCCAAATAGGGGATCTGGGGAAAAGGCTGAAGTAGGAAAATAAATGACAGAGTGATCTGAACAATTTGGAATTTTAGCAACTTGGACAATTTTTTGGTAAATATTGGAATTTATTTAGAGGAAGGTACAGGCTGTGTGATTTTTTAAGAAATCTCAACACATCTGAGGATTCGTTAGTTTTAGATAGTAAGACCAGCAGACTCTGTTTAGGCTAGGTACAAGGACATAAGACTAGCAAGGAACTAGGATTGTTTGTTTAAATGTATCATTTATTTTCTAATCTCTTGCAGATCAATACTTTTGTAAAATACAATAAAATTAAGTTACTGGAAAAAAAATTAGAATTCAAGTCCCCAGTGGGTTTTGCTGGTGTGGTTTTATTAGATTTAAAACCCAAAGAATCACATCAAAAATTGCTATAAATGTTTCATACTCTCAGTTTCTGAATAGTATAAAGCAGTTCATTCACCATCACTTGGTTAAATATTAGGCAGAACAGATCTAGGTGATCCAAAAGCTGTTCCAATGTGTTAAATCTGTTGTGACAAATTATTATGCCCTGTTCATACAAAAACAATGAAACCACTACATTTTTCTTACCAACTCTTACCCTGAACACAAGTTTGTCAATAGAAGTTAATTTTAATATTTCTTATGATAATTACTAATACACCAATGTAGATTTAAAACAATATTTGAAGTCCCTAAGTAATCTCCTCTGGACTATTGGGTCTTGATCAAGGCAGTTTAACTGTCCCAAATTTATAGAGCCAGACATCCTGGAATGCGTAGTCAGTGGGCCTTAGGAAGCATCCCAACAAACAAAGCTAGTGGAGGTGATGGAATTCCAGTTGAGCTATTTCAAATCCTAAAAGATGATGCTGTGAAAGTGCTACACTCAATATGCCAGCACATTTGGAAAACTCAGCAGTGGCCACAGGACTGGAAAAGGTCAGTTTTCATTCCAATCCCAAAGAAAGGAAATGCCAAAGAATGCTCAAACTACAACACAGTTGCACTCATCTTACACGCTAGTAAAGTAATGCTCAAAATTCTCCAAGTCAGACTAGAAGAGTATGTGAACCATGAACTTCCAGATGTTGATGCAGGTTTTTAGAAAAGGTAGAGGAACCAGAGATCAAATTGCCAACATCCGTTAGCAATCAGATTGCCAACATCCTGAAAAAGCAAGAGAGTTCCAGAAAAACATCTATTTCTGCCTTATTGACTATGCCAAAGCCTTTGACTGTGTGGATCACCAGAAACTGTGGAAAATTCTGGAAGAGATGGGAATACCAAACCACCTCACCTGCCTCTTGAGAAATCTGTATGCAGGTCAGGAAGCAACAGTTAGAACTGGACATGGAACAACAGACTGGTTCCAAATAGGAAAAGGAGTACGACAAGGCTGTCACCCTGCTTATTTAACTTATATGCAGAGTACACAATGAGAAACGCTGGGCTGGATGAAGTTCAAGCTGGAATCAGGATTGCCGGGAGAAATATCAATAACTTCAGATATGCAGATGACACCACCCTTATGGCAGAAAGTGAAGAAGAACTAAAGAGCCTCTTGATGAAAGTGAAAGAGGAGAGTGAAAAAGTTGGCTTAAAGCTAAACATTCAGAAAACAAAGATCATGGCATCCGGTCCCATCACTTCATTGCAAATACATGGGGAGACATTGGAAATGATGGCAGATTTTATTTTGGGGGGCTCCAAAATCACTGCAGATGGTGACTGCATCCATGAAATTAAAGGATGCTTACTCCTTGGAAGAAAAGTTATGACCAACCTAGACAGCATATTAGAATCAGAGACATTACTCTGCCAACAATAGCCTGTCTAATCAAGGCTATGGTTTTTCCAGTGGTCATGTATGGATGTGAGAGTTGGACTATAACAAAAGCTGAGCACTGAAGAACAGATGCTTTTGAACTGTGGTGTTAGAGAAGACTCTTGAGAGTCCCTTGAACTGCAAGGAGATCCAACAAGCCCATCCTAAAGGAAATCAGTCCTGAATATTCATTGGAAGGGCTGATGTTGAAGCTTAAACTCTGATACTTTGGCTACCTGATGTGAAGAGTGGACTCATTGGAAGGGACCCTGATGCTGGGAAAGATTGAAGGTGGGAGGAGAAGGGGACCACAGAGGATAAGATGATTGGATGGCATCACCAACTCAATGGACATGAGTTTGAGTGAACTCCGGCAGTTGGTAATGGACAGGGAGGCCTGGCATGCTGCAGTCCATGGGGTCACAATGAACTGGACATGACTGAGCGACTGAACTGAACTTTAGTGAAGGTATAGATTCAGTTTTCTTGTACATCTTACACACACACACACACAAAACATACCCCAGTGTTTATTCCAAAATGTTTTTAACAAAAATGATAATACATGTTATAAAAGCACACAAAAGGCTAGAACCAAAATGGTTCTTTGAATTCAGTTTACAGAAAGACTTACTTCACACAGGTCATCAAATAGTATAAAGTCTTTAGGTAATAAAACTGTGTAGCCTCCTTGGATTAAATAAAATTACATTTTTAAGCATGTTTACTTATAGCCCATCACGTTCTGAACATTTTCAGTGTAGATGATACATTGAGAATTTCCATGTCCAAGATTTTTTTACTGGTACAGAAACAAAGACCAGGGAAGAAACAAGAGTTCTGTCAATAGAACAGATGTAAGAACATCCTTCAATGAAATGAGGTAATCTAGACTGGGCTTCAGAAATCTCCTTCGTTATAGTTTTTTTGATAAAACCATTTTTTAAGAATTCATGGATTATCAGTTTAATACCACTTATTACAGTCATTCTTCATCACTGGGAGATAATTTGTTACAGTAAACAAAATAACTCTATCCAGCCATAGGCTATTCTACCTAAGAGATTTTTTACAACTATGGAAATATTCTAAAGACTTTAGAAAGTTTAAGTTACTGTTTTGGCTGGTTACCTTTAATAATAAATGACCAACCAATGAAATTCCAACATTCTTACCATATGCTTATTACTTCAAGTGTTAAATATTTTGTTTAGAAACTCTTTCATTTGACTAATGTTCTTTGCTGCAGGCTTAATGTTAATAATAGATCTTCTAAAAGCTACAGATGGACTGTTTCTACTTCAAGATTTTTATATATTTAAAAAATTTAACACTTGATACTAAATTGATGGCTAAGAAATGAATTTAATCCTAAATGTGATGTTACACTTTCAGAATGGGTCATCTGTCCTATAATCTTATGTTGATTAAAATCAAAGGAATGATAGAGAATATCTATTTAGCAAATACTGTTAAAGCCTGAAAAATTACAAACTAAAAATAAATGCATTTGGCATCCATTTTTCCTCATAATGATTCAGTGGGTCAAAATTTTTCGTTTTAACTTAAAATAAAACTTTACTTACAAATTTTAGCTGGGGACTAAAATGATGCATTAGAATTGGTGCCGTCATTTTCTGGTACATTTTTGTGATGTTATAGCATGTTGCAAAATTAACTTTCTGTACAGTTTCATACCTTGCATTAATATCTTAAATATAGTAAGGGTTATTTTCATTTTTTATTTTATATTTTGTGTTTTTTTCCATAAAAATATTGTTGAAGATTGTTTTGGATGACAGATGTAAATCAACTTTTACAGCAGGAAATAAAAAATATATTCATAAATCATCATATATTTTAACTTCAAAAAAACTTTTTCTTACAAAAATGTGCTTTGATTATAGCATAATTTTATTACTAATAGAACAAACTAAATATGCATTTTACATCAGGAAGTCTAATTCTGTAAATATTTTTTATATAGGCATCTTTAATCAAGATAAAAAACTTGACCTCAAGATGCCACCAATTAGCAATTGTGGCTGAAATATAAAGAGTTGGCATAATTTATAAAAATTGCTAATTGCCCTTCATGGTCTGGATATTAATTGAGCTCTTAATATAAATAAGTCACAGAATCTGTTAAACATTTAATATAGAAAAATTAGGCATTTTTGAGACATGATGATATCTTATTATTATTGATTTATAGTCTCTCTAAAATTGCTTTTTATCTGCATCCTTTTTATTTTTTAATGAGCAAGTATTTATTGAAACCTACTATGTGTCAGGCTCTCTCTCTTGTGGAACTTACATTCTAAGGAATAACTTAGAAAACTAACAAGTAAATATGTCATATTTACATAGTGGTAATTGTTCTGTAAATAGGTGGGTTTGGAGGATAGTAAATGACAGGGATGGGGTTGTGGGTTATGTGCAAGTTTAAATGGGGTAAGGAGTAATATGTGAGCAGAAATACTAACCAAGTGCAACTGGCAAAGAGAGGTAATTCTAAACATGATATTTAGGGCTGAGAGATAGATTTGTTGCAGCTTCTTGATGATTTGTATCATGCTTATGAAGAACATGATAGCTATCTGTATCATTTTGCTTGCTGATAAGATGATTGTTTAGAAAGAATGGTAGTGATTTATTGCCTTTCTGTTTCTGACAGCCACTTGTGAAGGTAATCAGTGTTAAATTCTGTATCATTATTTCAGGCTTTTGCAACTTTATCATGGACATGTGACTATAATATTTCTATTCAGATTATCCCTCAGTATTGCATATAAATGATCTAGGTCATATAAATTTAAAAACATCATCCTGAAATGGATTTTGGAAAACTCTATTCCCAAGGAGAATTCTGTTCCAATTTCCTTGATTTTAAGAGGAATATAAGGTCAATTATTTAAGAGGGATATGTTATGGTAATATCACCCACATTAGATTCTTTCTTCTTTTACCTTCTTTTGTGTCATCCATTCAACATGTAATTGTTAGAGGTGGTCAGGTTGCCACACCCCTAAAAACAAAAGAAAAGGCCTTCTTGTTCCAACAGTTTAATCTCTGCCAACGTTGTCAACATTTTCTCAGCTAGAGATCTTTTTGATGAAAACTTTTATTCTTCTTGGCCAAAGCCAAATACATTTCAGTCACCAAGTCCTGTCTACTCATGTTTTATTTCCTCAAGCATTAAGCTCAGCATTTTGCATGCCAGAGCCTGAACCTGAAACAAAGCTTTCTTTGGGTCTAGTACCACGGGGGAGGAGACACACTCCTCTAGCAGGAGTGGCTTTTTAATGGCCACTCCAAAGTGTTTTATAGGCTGCCTCATATTTCACATGCAAAATAACTAGATGATTCTGATGGGCTTCCCTGGTGGCTTGGATGGTAAAGAATCTGCCTGCAATGTGGGAGACCTGGGTTTGATCCCTGGGTCAGGAAGGTCCCTTGGAGAAGGGAAAGCTATCCATATCTCCTTTGGAGACATGCTTTCTTATGTGTCCAACCCTCTTTTCCCTTCTAATTGCTTACTTCTAGCATGGCAAAGAAATTGCTCAGCACAGAAATTGCTCACCATAACTCTGTATACAAAAGCAAAAAGAATTTATCTCCCAATAGTCTGCTACTCTTCTACTCACTCCTAACCCATTCTTGCCCTGAGGAATCTTTGACAAAGCAGCAAGAATTCCCACCACATTACTTAAGCTGGGAGTGTTCTATATAACTCTTCTTGTGAAAGGAGGGTTTTGAGTTTTGAAGACTTGTCAGCCTAACTTGGAACTTCAGCCATTATTCCTCTGTTCCCTGGAAGCATTGTTATACATGACAGTGTGTGACAACACATTTCCAATATACCATGAATAATATATTTTAGGTGCCTAACTGATTTAAAAGTTGAGCCAAAGACATGATTATAATATACAGCATTATTTCTATGGGATAAACCATTATGTACTCCAAAATAAACTTCTAAAACATGTTCTTCATCATTTGAAGTCACCCATGTAACAGCACAAATCACATGCCTAGAATTGCTTTAACTTCATTAGAAATTATCAATCCTCACACAATCTATGGAGGATATATTAGTCTGTTCTTTGGAATGTCTTGTGAGGAATGTATTTTGCTGTATTATAAAATGAGCTCACAAATAAAATTGTGGTTTCTTTTTAGACAATTTGGCTAATGTGTCTATTCATGATACTTTTCATCATGGAGATGTTCAGAGTGGGCCATCTATATTGTACCAGGTCACCCAATAGTTTAAAGTTGCAGCAGGCTACAAAATAAAATGAGAGAACTCACCTTGATTTTAGTTATCAAAGCACAAAATAATGTCAAATATTTACAGATCTCATCCTACTGGGTGGTGGTGGTTTAGTTTCTAAGTCCTGTCTGATTCTTGAGACCCCATGGACTGTAGCCCACTAGGCTCCACTGTCCATGGGATTTCCCAGTCAAGAATGCTGGAGTGAGTTGCCATTTCCTTCTCCAGGGAATTGTCCCAACCCAGGGAATCAAGCCCGTGTCTCCTGTATTGCAAACAGTTTCTTTACCACTGAGCCATCAGGGAAGTCCCTAATGCTGCTAAATCCCTTTCAGTTTTACTCTTAATTATGACCTCTTTATGGGCTGGATGAATCACAAGCTGGAATCAAGATTGCCAGGAGAAATATCAATAACCTCAGATAGGCAGATAACACCACCCTTATGGCAGAAAGTGAAGAACTAAAGAACCTCTTGATGAAAGTGAAATCAAGGAGAGTGAAAAAGTTGGCTTAAAGCTCAACATTCAGAAAACAAAGATCATGGCATCTGGTCCCATCACTTCATTGCAAATAGATGGGGAAACATTGGAAACAGTGGCAGACTTTATTTTGGGGGGCTCCAAAATCACTACAGATGGTGACTGCATCCATGAAATTAAAAGACGCTTGTTCCTTGGAAGAAGGAGCTGATGTTGAAGCTGAAACTCTAATACTTTGGCCACCTAATGCGAAGAGCTGACTCATTTGAAAAGACCCTGATGCTGGGAAAGATTGAAGGCAGGAGGAGAAGGGGATGACAGAGGATGAGATGGTTGGATGGCTGATTCAATGGACATTAGTTTGAGTAAACTCTGGGAGTTGGTGATGGACAGGGAGGCCTGGCGTGCTGCAGTCCATGGGGTCGCAAAGAGTCGGGTACCTCTGAGCGACTGAACTAAACTGATGACCTATTTAAAAATATGATTTAAATATATGACTATATT